>NW_017198761.1:0-7572 GCF_001704415.2 Capra hircus | reverse complement strand
GCACCTGCAACAACTCGAAAAAATCCAGGGAGGTTCTACCCTCCAGGCGAGATGAGGCCATTTCCGCTGAGGCGTCTCGAGCTAAACACATCCAACACCTGGAACTTCCAAAGGGTCCCTTCACACCCTTGCTGCAATCAAGAAGTTCCCCGACATACCCGTTTCCACTCGAGAGGAAGCACGAGAGTCCCGCCCACATCCAGAGGAACCCGGTTTCCCTCCTAGCTCGAGAGGAGAGTTCCTTTCCCTGCGTGGTCGGGGAAAGAATTCGAAGGGTTCCGTCGCAACTCAAGAGGAGGTGCTCTCCACAGGAAAGGCAGAGGACTCCAGGGTCGTGCCACCATTCCCAGAGTCCCCCAGATGTCTCAGTCATTCCAGGGAAACCTGTTTTCCCTGCACTGCCTCGACGTTCAAGCCGAGGATCGACTCACACCACGGTGGCACGTGGGACATCCTGTGGGAAAGCCTAGTGGTAAAGCCTCGAGGGAAAGCCACAGATCCCTTGATCACGGGAAGGTAAGCGCGACACTGCTGCTACAGCTCGGAGGAAAGCGCACGTGCATGCCCCCACTCGAGACGAGGACTGACTCCCCTGTGGAGACTCCAGAAGTACCCCAAGATCCATGTCAGCACTGGGAGGAATCCTCAGGTTCGGCAACGACTCCACACAAGGTCTTAGGCCCAGCATCGACGGAGAGTAATCCCGAGAGGCCCCCGTGCAACTCCCATGGGGACTGGCCTTTCCTGAGGGCCACCAGAGCGGGTCCCTGAGGTCCCATTATAATACGAGAGCACCTGCCGCAACTCGAGAATATCCAGGAGGTTCTCCCTCCAGGCGAGATGAGGCCCATTTCCGCTGAGGGTCCCGAGGCTAATCACATCTAACATCTGGACTTCCAAAGGGTCCTTCACACCCTTGCTGCAACTCAAGATGTTCCCCGACATACCCGTCTCCACTGAGAGGAAGCACGAGAGTCCCGCCACATCCAGAGGAGCCCGTTTCCGGCTCCTAGCTCAGAGGAGGGATCCTTTCCCTGCGTGTTCGGGAAAGAATTCCCGGCGTTCCGTCGCATCTCAAGAGGAGGCGCTCTCCAGGAAAGGCGAGAGGAACTCCAGGGTCGTGCCACCATTCCCAGAGTCCCCCAGATGTCTCAGTCCATTCCAAGGGAAACCTGTTTTCCCTGCACTGCCTCGACTTTCAAGCCGAGGATCGACTCACACCACGGTGGCACGTGGGACAGCCCTGTGGGAAAACCTCGTGGGAAAGCCTCTAGGGAAAGCCACAGATCCCTTGATCCACGCGAAGGGAAGTGTGACACTGCTGCTACAGCTCGGGAGGAAAGCGCACGTGCATGCCCCCACTCGAAACGAGGACTGACTCCCCTGGGGAGACTCCAGAAGTACCCGAAGATCCATGTCAGCACTGGAGAGGAATCCTCAGGTTCCGGCACCGACTCCACACAATGTCTTAGGCACCGGCATCGACGGGAGAGGAATCCCGAGAGGCACCCGAGCAACTCCCATGGGACTGGCCTTTCCTGAGGCCACCAGAGCGGGTCCCTGAGGTCCCCATTATAATTCGAGAGCACCTGCTGCAACTCGAGAAAATCCAGGAGGTTCTCCCCTCCAGGCGAGATGAAGCCCATTTCCGCTGAGGGGTCTGGAGGCTAATCACATCTAACATCTGGAACTTCCAAAGGGTCTTTTCACACCCTTCTTGCAACTCAAGATGTTCCCCGACATACCCGTCTCCAATCGAGAGGAAGCACGAGAATCTCGCCGCATCCAAAGGAGCCCCGTTTCCGCCTCCAAGCTCGAGAGGAGGACCATTTCCCTGCGTGTTCGGGAAAGAATTCCCGGCGTTCCCGTCGCATCTCAAGAGGAGGCGCTCTCCACAGGAAAGGCGAGAGGAACTCCACGGTCATGCCACCATTCCCAGAGTCCCCCAGATGTCTCAGTCCATTCCAGGGAAACCTGCTTTCCCTGCACTGCCTCGACTTTCATACCGAGGATCGACTCACACCACGGTGGCACGTGGGTCAGCCCTGTGGGAAAGCCTCGTGGGAAAGCCTCAAGGGAAAGCCTCGAGGGAAAGCCACAGATCCCTTGATCCCCGGAAGGGAAGCGCGACACTGCTGCTACAGCTCGGGACGAAAGCGCACGTGCATGCCCCACTTCCAGACGAGGACTGACTCCCCTGGGGAGACTCCAGAAGTACCCCAAGATCCATGTCAGCACTGGAGAGGAATGCTCCGTTTCTGGCACCGACTCCACACAAGATCTTAGGCCCCGGCATCGACGGGAGAGGAATCTCTAGAGGCCCCCGAGCAACTTGCTTGGGGATTGGCCTTTCCTGAGGCCACCAGAGCAGGTCCCTGAGGTCCCGACATAAGTCGAGAGCACCTGCTGCAACTCGAGAAAATCCAGGAGGTTCCCCCGTCTAGGCGAAATGAGGCCCATTTCCGCTGAGGCGTCTCGAGGCTAATCACACCTAAACTTTAGAACTTCCAAAGAGTCATCCACACCCTTGCTGCAACTCAAGAAGTTCCCCGACATACCCGTCTCCACTCGAGTGGAAGCACGAGAGTTCTGCCCACATCCAGAGTAGCCCCGTTTCCGGCTTCTAGCTCGAGAGGAGGGATCCTTTCCCTGCGTGGTCGGGAAAGAATTCCCGCGTTCCCGTCGCATCTCAAGAGGAGGCGCTATCCACACTAAAGGCGAGAGGAACTCCAGGGTCGTGCCACCATTCCCAGAGTCCCCCAGATGTCTCAGTCCATTCCAGGGAAACCTGTTTTCCGTGCACTGCCTCGACTTTCCAGCCGAGGATCGACTCATACGACGGTGGCAGGTGGGAGAGCCCTGTGGGAAAGCCTCCTGGGAAAGCCTCGTGGGAAAGCCTCAATTGAAAGCCACAGATCCCTTGATCCACGCGAAGGGAAGAGCGCCACTGCTGCTACAGCTCGGGAGGAAAGTGCACGTGCGTGCCCCCACTCGAGACGAGGACTGACTCCCCTGGAGAGACTCCAGAAGGTCCTTCACACCCTGCTGCAAATCAAGAAGTTCCCCGACATACCAGTCTCCACTCGAGAGGAAGCACGAGAGTTCCCCCCACATCCTGAGGAGCCCCGTTTCCGCCTCCTAGCTCGAGAGGAGGGATCCTTTCCCTGCGAGGTCGGGATAGAATTCCCTCCCCGTCGCATCTCAAGAGGAGGCGCTCTCCACAGGAAAGGCGAGAGGATTTCCAGGGTCATGCAACCATTCCCAGAGTCCCCCAGATATCTCAGTCCATTCCAGGGAAACCTGTTTTCCCTGCACTGCCTCGACTTTCAAGAGGAGGATTGACTCACACCACGGTGGCACGTGGGACAGCCCTGTGGGAAAGCCTCGTGGGAAAGCCTCGTGGGAAAGCCTCAAGGGAAAGCCTCGAGGGAAAGCCACAGATCCCTTGATCCACGCCAGGGGAAGCGCGAAACTGCTGCTACAGCTCGGGAGGAAAGCGCACGTGCATGCCCCCACTCGAGACAAGGACTGACTCCCCTGGGGAGACTGCAGAAGTACCCCAAGATCCATGTCAGCACTGGAGAGGAATCCTCAGGTTTCGGTACCGACTCCACACAAGGTCTTAGGCCCTGGCATCGAAGGGAGAGGAATCCCAATAGGCCCCCGAGCAACTCGCATGGGGACTGGCCTTTCCTGAGGCCACCAGAGCGGGTCCCGGATGTCCCCAAGGTAAGTCGAGAGCACCTGCTGCAACTCGAGAAAATCCAGGAGGTTCTCCTCTCCAGGAGAGACGAGGCCCATTTCCGCTCCGCCGTCTCGAGGCTAATCACACCTAACCTCTGGAAATTCCAAAGGGTCCTTTACCCCCTTGCTGCAACTCAAGAATTTCCCCGACATACCCGTCTCCACTCGAGGGAAGCACGAGAGTCCCGCCCACATCCAGAGGAGCCCCGATTCCGCCTCCTAGCTCGAGAGGAAGGGACCATTCCCTGCGTGGTCTTGAAAGAATTCCCGGCATTCCAGTCGCATCTCAGGAGGATGCTCTCTCCACATGAAAGGCGAGAGGAACTCCAGGTTCATGTCACCATTCCCAGAGACCCCAGATATCTCAGTCCATTCCAGGGAAACATGTTCTCCCTGAACTGCCTCGAATTTCAAGCCGAGGATCGACTCACACCACGGTGGCACGTGGGACAGACCCTTGGGAAAGCCTCGTGGGAAAGCCTAGTGGGAAAGCCTCGAGGGAAAGCCACAGGTCCCTTGATCCACTCGACGGGAAGCGTGACACTGCTGCTACAGCTCGGGAGGGAATCGAACTGCATGCCGCCACTCGAGACGAGGACTGACTCCCCTGGGGAGACTCCAGAAGTACCCCCAAGATCCATGTCAGCTTGGAGAGGAATGCTCAGGTACCGGCACCAACTCGTCACGAGGTCTTAGGCCCCGGCATCGACGGGAGAGGAATCCCGAGAGGCCCCGAGCAACTCGCATGGGGACTGGCCTTTCCTGAGGCCACCAGAGCGGGACCCTGTGGTCCCCGTCGAAAGTCGAGAGCACTTTCTGCAACTCGAGAAAATCCAGGAGGTTCTCCCCTCCAGGTGAGATGAGGCCCATTTCCGCTGAGGCGTTCGAGGCTAATCACGTCTATCTTCTGGAACTTCCAAAGGGTCCTTCACACCCTTGCGGCAACTCAATAAGTTCCCCGACATACCCGTCTCCACTCGAGAGGAAGCACGAGAATCCTGCCCACATCCAGAGGAGCCCCGATTCCGCCTCAAAGCTCGAGAGAAGGGATCTTTTCCCTGCGTGTGCGGGAAAGAATTCCCGGCATTCCTGTCACATCTGAAGTGAAGGCACTCTCCACACAGGAAAGGCGAGAGGAACTCCAGGGTCGTGCCACCATTCCCAGATTCCCCCGGATGTCTCAGTCCATTCCAGGGAAAACTGTTTTCCTTGCACTGCCTCGACTTTCAAGCCGAGGATCGACTCACACCACGGTGGCACTTGGGACAGTCCTGTGGGAAAGCCTCCTGGGAATGCCTCCTGGGAAAGCCTAGAGGGAAAGCCACTGATCCCTCGATCCACTCGAAGGGAAGCGCGACATTGCTGCTACAGCTAGGGAGGAAAGCGCACGTGCATGCCCCACTCGAGACAAGAACTGACTGCCCTGCGGAGACTCCAAAGTACCCAAGATCCATGTCAGCAATGGAGAGGAAACCTCAGGTTCCAGAACCAACTCCACACAAGGTCTTAGGCCCGGCATCAACGGGAGAGAATCCGAGAGGCCCCGAGCAACTCCCATGGGGACTGGCTTTCCTGAGGCCACCAGAGCGGGACCTGAGGTCCCATCGAAAGGCGAGAGCACCTGCAACTCGAGAAAATCCAGGAGGTTCTCCCCTCCAGGCGAGATGAGGCCCATTTCCGCTGAGGCGTCTCGAGGCTAATCACACAACCTCTGGAACTTCCAAAGGGTCCTTCACACCCTTGCTGCAACTCAAGAAGTTCCCCGACATACCCGTCTCCACTCGAGAGGAAGCACGAGAGTCCCGCCCACATCCAGAGGAGCCCGTTTCCGCCCTAATAGCTCGAGAGGAGGGATCCTTTCCCTGAGTGTTCGGGAAAGAATTCCCGCGTTCCCGCATCTCAAGAGGAGGTGCTCTCCACAGGAAAGGCGAGAGGAACTCCAGGGTCGTGCCACCATTCCCAGAGTCCCCCAATGTCTCAGTCCATTCCAGGGAAACCTGTTTTCCCTGCACTTCCTCGACTTTCAGCCAAGGATCGACTCACACCACGGTGGCAGGTGGACAGCCTGTGGGAAGCTCGTGGGAAAGCCCTCGTGGGAAAGCCTCGAGGGAAAGCCCAGTTCCCTTGATCCACAGCGAAGGGAAGCGTGCCACTGCTGCTACAGCTCGGGAGGAAAGCGCACGTGCATGCCCCCACTCGAGACGAGGACTGACTCCCCTGGGAGACTCCAGAAGTCCCAAGTGGGAAAGCCTCCAGTCTCGCACTCGAGAGAAGCCCTTCCCAAATCCTGAGAGGCCCCCCGGCCTCCAGCTCGAGGGAGGGATCCTTTCCTGCGAGGTCGGGATAGAATTCCGCTTTCCCGTCGCATCTGAGGAGCGCTCTCCACAGAAAGGCGAGAGGATTTCCAGGGTCATGCAACCATTCCCAGAGTCCCCAGATATCTCAGTCCATTCCAGGGAAACCTGTTTTCCTGCACTGCTCGACTTTCAAGAGGAGGATTGACTCACACCACGGTGGCACGTGGGGACAGCCCTGTGGGAAAGCCTCGTGGGAAAGCCTCGTGGAAAGCCGGGAAAGCTCGAGGGAAAGCCACAGATCCCTTGATCCACGCCAGGGAAGCGCGAACTGCTGCTACAGCTCGGGGAGGAAAGCGCACGTGCATGCCCCCACTCGAGACAAGGACTGACTCCCTGGGGAGACTGCCAGAAGTACCCCAAGATCCATGTCAGCACTGGAGAGGAATCTCAGGTTCGGTACCGACTCCACACAAGGTCTTAGGCCCTGGCATCGAAGGGAGAGGAATCCCAATAGGCCCCCGAGCAACTCGCATGGGGACTGGCCTTTCCTGAGGCCACCAGAGCGGGTCCCTGTCCCAAGTAAGTCGAGAGCACCTGCTGCAAACTCGAGAAAATCCAGGAGGTTCTCCCTCTCCAGGAGAGACGAGGCCCATTTCCGCTCCGGCGTCTCGAGGCTAATCACACCTAACCTCTGGAAATTCCAAAGGGTCCTTTACCCCCTTGCTGCAACTCAAGAATTTCCCCGACATACCCGTCTCCACTCGAGGAAGCACGAGAGTCCCGCCCACATCCAGAGGAGCCCGTTCCGCCTCCTAGCTCGAGAGGAGGGACCTTTCCCTGCGTGGTCTTGAAAGAATTCCCGATTCCAAGTCGCATCTCAGGAGGATGCTCTCTCCACAGGAAAGGCGAGAGGAACTCCAGGTTCATGCACCATTCCCAGAGACCCCCAGATATCTCAGTCCATTCCAGGGAAACCTGTTTCGCCTGACTGCCTCGAATTTCAAGCCGAGGATCGACTCAACCACGGTGGCACGTGGACAGCCCTTGGGAAAGCCTCGTGGGAAAGCCTAGTGGGGGAAAGCCTCGAGGGAAAGCCACAGTCCCTTGATCCACTCGACGGGAAGCGTGACACTGCTGCTACAGCTCGGGAGGGAAAGCGAACTGCATGCCCCACTCGAGACGAAGGACTGACTCCCCTGGGGAGACTCCAGAAGTACCCCAAGATCCATGTCAGCTTGGAGAGGAATGCTCAGGTACCGCGCCAAACTCGTCACGAAGGTCTTAGGCCCCGGCATCGACGGGAGAGGAATCCCGAGAGGCCCCCGAGCAACTCGCATGGGGACTGGCCTTTCCTGAGGCCCCCAGAGCGGGTCCCTGTGGTCCCCGTCGAAAGTCGAGAGCACTTTCTGCAACTCGAGAAAATCCAGGAGGTTCTCCCTCCAGGTGAGATGAGGCCCATTTCCGCTGAGGCGTCTCGAGGCTAATCACGTCTATCTTCTGGAACTTCCAAAGGGTCCTTCAGCACCCTTGC
>NW_017198760.1:0-7572 GCF_001704415.2 Capra hircus | reverse complement strand
AAAAGAGGCTGAATAACTTGGATTACGTGGAATAACATCCATCCCCCTAGAGAATTCAGCAGAAAAACGGAGCAAAAAGAAGCGACATGGGGGAATCAGTCTTTCCGGAAACTGATCTGATTTCTTTATTTTTGGTTTTGCTTGTATACCTCTTGTTACACATAGGGATGAATACAGAGTCACGCAGGAGTCGGCATCCTGACCTTTATCAAAATCAGGTGCTTCACATAAATGTATAAAAAAAAGGTCTTAGGGATCTTACATCATCTTCTGGCCATGAATGAGACCTGCTGACATTTTATGATCCTTTCTTTCTGATAACCAAATAAACTTATTTCTTCCAAGGGTGTTTTTTCTTAAACCAGGCACCACCCTCAAATAAAGTTACATTCCTATAGGGTGAGGGTGTAGTGAGTTACAATCAAGAAAGGAATTTATTTAACCCAAGGTTAACATGATTAGTCTTAAAGGTGAATTCTTATTTCTCCTATATGCTTAAAGGTTAATACTTATTTCTCCTATATACTAGTTATATTCATTATAAGGGTAGGGAACATGGAGATTTATCAGCAAACATCAGCCTAACAAATGAAAATCCTTTCATCAATTCTCCCCTTAAGATCTATTTAGTCTTAAGATATGATAAAGTTACATTCTTACATAGAAAGGACACAGTGATATATAACAAAGTACAGTGATCTATTACAAAAGTGAAAATCCATTAACTCAAAAAGTCTAGTATTGCTAACATCAAAAACTGCTATATTTCCTTTGCTATATTCCAAATACATTGATTAATATATTCCCAAGTGCCTAAGGATATGGAGGCCTGGTGGCAATCATTGACTCAACAAGAAGAAAAAGTCCTATGCTAATTAAGACTCTCAAAATACTCCAAAACTCTCTGTGCTGTTTACAGTTGAGAGGTAGTAAACAATCTTGTGCCTAGTGGCAGCAGTATGGATAATCCTGTCACACAAGCTGGTCTGTCAGCAGAGAGGTTTGACCTAAAATATCCTTGTCCCACCAGAGCAGGGAATTAGCAGCAATTTTTGACACAACAAATGAAGAACCCTTCACCAATATAATTCCTAACCAACTATACTAATAATTTCTAACTCCCCAAAATAATTTGCCTTTAGTAAGTCTAAAACATCTCATGCCTCTCAGGTTGGGAGGCTGTAAACAATCACATGTGGCCGGACAAACCTATAAAGGTGGGCTAGATAACCTTCAGAGGAGTCGGCAAGCTGAAACACTCTTGTCATGCCCAAGAATATTTATTGCCTTGAAGCTGCACGTTTACTTCTTCTCCGAGAGAAACAGTTATGGGGGAGAGCCCCCGTAAAGTCAGAAGTGTAGGTGAGAGCATAAAACAGACTCTGGTTTTGGGGTTCGATGCTCGGGAACAGGGGGTTACCTGAGGCTTGATCACGCCTTTGGCATGCCAAGCCTCCTTCCTCATGACCTTTGCCATAGGCGGAATTCCTCACGCTGGCCCCCGGAAGGAAAGGATCCCTCATCTCGAGCGACGAGGCGGAAACGCGCCTCCTGTGGATGTGGGGGGGACCATCTTGCTTATTCTCGAGTGGAGACGGGTATGTCGGGGAACTATTGAGTTGCAGCAAGGGTGTAAAGTACCTTTTGGAAGTTCCAGAGGTTAGGTGTGATTAGCCTCGAGACACCTCAGTGGAAATGGGCCTCATCTCGCCTGGAGGGGAGAACCTCCTGGATTTTCTCGAGTTGCGGCAGGTGCTCTCGACTTACGACGGGGACCTCAGGGGCCAGCTCTGGTGGCCTCAGGAAAGGCCAGTCCCCATTCAAGTTTCTAGGGGGCCTCTCAGGATTCCTCTCCTGTCGATGCCGGGCCTAAGACCTTGTGTGAAGTCGGGGCTGGAACCTGAAGATTCCTCTCCAGTGCTGACATGGATCTTGTGGTACTTCTGGAGTCTCCCCAGGGGAGTCAGTCCTCGTCTCGAGTGGGGGCATGCACGTGCGCTTTCCTCCCGAGCGGTAGCAGCAGTGTCACGCTTCCCGTCGCGTGGATCAAGGGATCTGTGGCTTTCCCTCTAGGCTTTCCCATGAGGCTTTCCCACAGGGCTGTCCCACATGCCACCTTGGTGTGAGACGATCCTCGGCGTGAAAGTCGTGGCAGTGCAGGGAAAACAGGTTCCTCTGGAATGGACTGAGACATCTGGGGAACTCTTGGAATGGTGGCACGACCCTGGAGTTCCTCTGGCCTTTCCTGTGGAGAGCACTTCCTCTTGAGATGCGACGGGAACGCCAGGAATTCTTTCCCGACCACGCAGGGAAAGGATCCCTCCTCTCTAGATACGAGGCGGAAACGGGGCTCCTCTGGATGTGGGCGGGACCCTCGTGCTTCATCTCGAGTGGAGACGGGTATGTCGGTGATCTTCTTGACTTGCAGCAGGGGTGTCAAAGACCCTTTGGAAGTTCCAGAGGTTAGGTGTGATTAGCCTCGAGATGCCTCAGGGGAAATGGGCCTCATCTCGCCTGGAGGGGAGAACCTCCTGGATTATCTTGAGTTGGAGCAGGTGCTCTCGTCTTAGGATGGGGACCTCAGGGACCCGCTCCTGTGGCCTCAGAAAAGGCCAGTGCCCATGGGAGTTGCTAGGGGGCCTCTCAGGATTCCTCTCACGTCGATGCCGGGGCCTAAGACCTTGTGTGGAGAGCCCGAGCGGAGGCGACGCGGAGCGTTTCGGTTCTCAGTGCCTGGGGCACCGGTGTGTGGTGTGAGGCTGCGGCGGAGCCTCTACACTGAAGGTGCGAGAGGTTGGCAGCTTCGATTGAAGCACATCGAGCGGCGACAGCAGTGAAAGTCATGAGCGACAGCGGCGAGGAGAACTACGGCGAGGGGGAATCCCGTTCTGCTTCCAGAAGCGGAAGTGCTCATGGATCTGGGAAATCTGCAAGTCATACCCCTGCAAGGTCTCGCTCCAAGGAAGATTCCAGGCGTTCCAGATCAAAGTCCAGGTCCAGATCGGAATCTAGGTCTAGATCCAGAAGAAGTTCTCGGAGGCATTATACAAGGTCACGATCTCGGTCCGGTCCCATAGAAGATCTCGTAGCAGATCTTACAGCAGAGATTATCGAAGACGGCATAGCCACAGTCATTCTCCCATGTCTACTCGCTGGCGTCATGTTGGGAATCGGGCAAATCCTGATCCTAACTGTTGTCTTGGAGTATTTGGATTGAGCTTGTATACTACAGAAAGAGATCTAAGAGAAATGTTCTCTAAATATGGCCCAATTGCTGATGTATCTATTGTATATGACCAGCAGTCTAGACGTTCAAGAGGATTTGCCTTTGTATACTTTGAAAATGTAGATGATGCCAAGGAAGCAAAAGAGTGTGCCAATGGAATGGAGCTTGATGGATGTAGGATCAGAGTTGACTTCTCCATAACGAAAAGACCACATACTCCAACAGCAGGAATTTACATGGGGAGACCTACCTATGGCAGCTCACGCCGTCGAGATTACTATGACAGAGGATATGATCGAGGCTATGATGATCGGGACTATTACAGCAGATCGTACAGAGGAGGAGGAGGAGGAGGAGGAGGATGGAGAGCTGCTCAAGACAGGGATCAGAAATACAGAAGACGGTCACCTTCTCCCTACTATAGTCGTGGAGGATACAGATCACGTTCCAGATCTCGATCATACTCACCTCGTCGCTATTAAAGCATGAAGATGAAGACTTTCTGAAACCTGCCCTAGAGTTGGGATATTGTTTGTGGACAATATTTTTTATTGTCTCCTGTTTAAAAAGTGAACAGTGCCTGGTGAAGTTAGGTGACTTTTACACCTTTTATGATGACTACTTTTGGTGGAGTTGAAATGCTGTTTTCATTCTGCATTTGTGTAGTTCGGTGCTTTGTTCAAAGTTAAGTGTTTTCAGAAAAGTATGTTTTACATGTATTTTTTTACAGTCTAAAATTTTGACTGCTGAGAAGTTTCTATTGTACAGAACTTCATTTAAATGGTTTTTCTACTGAATACAGGGTATTCTGAAGATTGAAGCCTGTGTGTAAAATGCTACCAAATGGCAAAAAGCAACAATAACGTTTGGTTTTTACTTTTCTTTCTAACATATCAATGCTTAGGAGAACTGTTCTGATTAGATTGTCAGTAGTAAATTAAAGAAAAAAATGCCCGTTTTCCTCGAGTCCATGAAACATACCATACTTAATATACCTGCAGTTAAGTGATAAAAATTACGCTCTGTAACTCTATACTGCTAGTGTTAAAAACTAAAGATCTTTCAATACAGCAAATGCTTAATTCTTATATAAATGTGACTTTGACAGCCTTTATGTAATCTGTATTATACATAGCAGGGAATAAGATGAGTTGCACAATGTATGCCTTAAAAAGGCTATTTCTTAAAGCTGTTAGAAGGGGATAATGGTATTTCAATTAGTAATCAGCAAGTGAAAATAATATTCCACCACAAATGTACTCTTGTTCTTCTAGCTTTTAAGACTATATGGAAAAACTGGGTGCTTCAGAGTTTTGAGAAAAAAGAAGGGAACACTACACCTGTGTTGTGGATGATCTGAAGACTTTGCCTGTTCGTTTTTTAAATACTACTTTCAGGTTCTTTGCTTACCAAAGGAGGCCCAATTTCACTCAAAAGTTTTGAGAACTGTGTTTAAATAAATGCAAAGAAAAGAGTAAAAAGGAAAGAAAAAAAAAAGACCTTGTGAGGAGTTGGGGCAGGAACCTGAGGATTCCTCTACAGTGCTGACATGGATCTTGGGGTACTTCTGGAGGGAAGTCAGTCTTCGTCTCGAATGGGGGCATGCACGTGCGCTTTCCTCCCGAGCTGTAGCAGCAGTGTCACACTTCCGGTCGCGTGGATCAAGTGATCTGTGGCTTTTCCTCCAGGCTTTACCACGAGGCTATCCCAGAGGGCTGTCCCACATGCCGCCGAGGTGTGAGTCGAACCTCGGCGTGAAAGTCGAGGCAGTGCAGGGAAAACAGGTTCCTCTGGAATGGACTGAGATCTAGGGGACTCTTGGAATGGTGGCACGACTCTGGAGTTCCTCTCGCATTTCCTGTGGAGAGCGCCTCCACTTGAGATGCGACGGGAACGCCGGGAATTCTTTCCCGACGAAGCAGGGAAAGGATCCCACATCTCGAGCTACGAGGCGGAAAGGGGCTCCTCTGGATGTGGGCGGGACCCTCGTGCTTCCTATCGAGAGGAGACGGGTATGTCGGGGAACTTCTTGAGTTGCAGCAAGGGTGTGAAGGACCCTTTGGAAGTTCCAGAGGTTAGGTGTGATTAGCCTCCAGACGCTTCAGCGGAAATGGGCTTCATCTCGCCTGGAGGGGAGAACCTCCTGGATTTTCTCGAGTTGCGGCAGGTGCTCTCGACTTACGACGGGGACCTCAGGGACCCGCTCTGGTGGCCTCAGGAAAGGCCAGTCCACATGCGAGTTGCTAGGGGCCTCTCGGGATTCCTCTACCATCGATGCCGGGGCCTAAGACCTTGTGTGGAGTCGGTGCCGGAACCTGAGGATTCCTCTGCAGTGCTGACATGGATCTTGGGGTACTTCTGGAGTCTCCCCAGGGGAGTCAGTCCTCGTTTGAGTGGGCGCATGCACGTGCGATTACCTCCGGAGCTGTGGCAGCAGTGTCATGCTTCCCTTCGCCTGGATCAAGGGATCTGTGGCTTTCCCACGAGGCTTTCCCACAGGGCTATCCCACGTGCCACCGTGGTGTGAGTCGATCGATGGCTTGAAAGTCAACGTAGTGCAAGGAAAACAGGTTTCCCTGGAATGGACTGAGACATCTGGCGAATCTGGGAATGGTGGCACGACCCTGGACTTCCTCTCGACTTTCCTGTGGAGAGCGCCTCCTCTTGAGATGCGACGGGAACGCCGGGAATTCTTTCCCGACCACGGAGGGAAAGGATCCCTCCTCTCGAGCTAGGAGGCGGAAACGGTGCTCCTCTGTATGTGGGCGGGACTCTCGTGCTTCCTCTCGAGTGGAGACGGGTATGTCGGGGAAATTCTGGATTTGCAGCAAGGGTGTAAAGGACCCTTTGGAAGTTCCAGAGGTTAGGTGTGATTAGCCTCGAGACGCCTCAGCGGAAATGGGCCTAATCTCGCCTGGAGGGGAGAACCTCCTGGATTTTCTCGAGTTGCGGCAGGTGCTCTCGCCTTTCGATACGGACCTCAGGGACCCGCTCTGGTGGCCTCAGGAAAGGCCAGTCCCCATGCGAGTTGCTCGCGGGCCTCTCGGGATTCCTCTCCCGTTCATGCTGGGGCCTAAGACCTTGTGTGGAGTTGGTTCTGGAACCTGAGGTTTCCTCTCCATTGCTGACATGGATCTTGGGGTACTTTGGAGTCTCCCCAGGGGAGTCAGTTCTTGTCTCGAGTGGGGGCATGCACGAGCGCTTTCCTCCCGAGCTGGAGCAGCAGTGTCACGCTTCCCTTCGAGTGGATCAAGGGATCAGTGGCTTTCCCTCGAGGCTTTCCCACGACGCATTACCAGGAGGCTTTCCCACAGGGCTGTCCCACGTGCCACCGTGGTGTGAGTCGCTCCTCGGCTTGAAAGTCGAGGCAGTGCAAGGAAAACTGTTTTCCCTGGAATGGACTGAGACATCTGGGGGAATCTGGGAATGGTGGCACGAACCTGGAGTTCCTCTCGCCTTTCCTGTGGAGAGTGCCTCCACTTCAGATGTGACGGGAACGCCGGGAATTCTTTCCCGCACGCAGGGAAAGGATTCCTCCTCTCGAGCTTTGAGGCGGAATCGGGGCTCCTCTGGATGAGGGCAGGACTCTCCTGCTTCCTCTCGAGCGGACACGGGTATGTCGGGGATCTTCTTGAGCTGCAGCAAGGGTGTGAAGGACCCTTTGGAATTTACCGAGGCTGGTGTGATTAGCCTCGAGACGCCTGTGCGGAAATGGGCCTCATCTCGCCTGGAGGGGAGAACCTCCTGGAGTTTCTCGAGTTGCGGCAGGTGCTCTCGACTTACGACGGGGACTTCAGGGACCCGCTCTGGTGGCCTCAGGAAAGGCCAGTCCACTTGGGAGTTGCTCGGCGGCCCTCTCAGGATTCCTCTCCCGTCGATGCCGGGTCCTAAAACCTTGTGTGGAGTCGGTGCCGGAACCTGAGTATCCCTCTCCAGTGCTGACATGGATCTTGGGGTACTTCTGGAGTCTCCCCAGGGGAGTCAGTCCTCGTCTCGAGTCGGGGCATGCACGTGTGCTTTCCTTCCGAGCTGTAGCAGCAGTGTCACGCTTCCCTTGGCATGGATCAAGGGATCTGTGGCTTTCCCTCGATGCTTTCCCACAAGGCTTTCCCACAGGGCTGTCCCACGTGCCACAGTGGTGTGAGTCGATCCTCGGCTTGAAACTCGAGGCAGTGCAGGGAAAACAGGATTCCCTGGAATGGACTGAGATATCTGGGTGACTCTGGGAATGGTGGCACGACCCTGGAGTTCCTCGCGCCTTTCCTGTGGAGAGCGCTTCTCTCTTGAGATGCGATGGGTACGCCGGAAATTCTTTCCCGACCACGCAGGGAAAGGATCCCTCCTCT
>NW_017198759.1:0-7573 GCF_001704415.2 Capra hircus | reverse complement strand
GCAGGGGCCTAAGATTCTTGTTGTGGAGCCGGTTCCAGGAACCTCGAGGATTCCTCTCCAGTGCTGACAATGGATCTTGGGCGGCTACTTCTGAGTTTCCCAGCGGAGCATCGACGACGGGAGAGGAAGCCCGAGAGGCCCCGAGCAACTCCCATGGGGACTGGCCTTTCCTGACGCAACCACAGCGGGTCCCTGAGCTTCCCGTCTTAAGTCGAGAGCACCTGCAGCAACTCGAGAAAATCCAGGAGATTGTGCCCTCCAGGCGAGATGAGGCCCATTTCCGCTGAGGCGTCTCGAGGCTAATCACACCTCACCTCTGGAACTTCCAAAGGGTCCTTCACACCCTTGCTGCAACTCAAGAAGTTCCCCGATATACCCGTCTTCACTCGAGAGGAAGCACGAGAGTCCCGCCTACATCCAGAGGAGCCCGGTGTCCGCCTCCAAACTCGAGAGGAGGGATCCTTTCCCTGCGTGGTCGGGAAAGAATTCCCGGCATTTCCGTCGCATCTCAAGGGGAGGCGCTCTCCACAGGAAAGGCGAGAGGAACTCCAGGGTCGTGCAACCGTTCCCAGTGTCCCCCAGATGTCTCAGTCCATTCCAGGGAAACCTGTATTCCCTGCACTGCCTCCAATTTCAAGCCGAGGATCGACACACACCACGGTGGCACGTGGGACAGCCCTGTGGGAAAGCCTCGTGGGAAAGCCTCGAGGGAAAGCCACAGATCCCTTGATCCACGCGAAGGGAAGTGCGACACTGCTGCTACAGCTCGGAAGGAAAGCGCACGTGCATGCACCCACTCGAGACGAGGACTGACTCCCCTGGGGAGACTCCAGAAGTACGCCAAGATCCATGTCAGCACTGGAGAGGAACCCTCAGGTTCCGGCACTGACTCCACACAAGGTTTTAGGCCCCACCTTCGACGGGAGAGGAAACACGAGAGGCCCCGTGAAGCCCCCGAGCAACTCGCATGGGGACTGGCCTTTCCTGAGGCCACCAGAGCGGGTCCCTGAGGTCCCCGTCGTAAGTAGAGAGCACCTGCCACAACTCGAGAAAATCCAGGAGGTTCTCCCCTCCAGGTGAGATGAGGCCCATTTCCGCTGAGGCGTCTCGAGGCTATTCACACCTAAACTCTGGAACATCCAAATGGTCCTTCACACCCTTGCTGCAACTCAAGAAGTTCCGCAACATTCCCGTCTCCACTCGAGAGGAAGCACGAGAGTCCCGCCTACATCCAGAGGAGCCCCGTTTCCGCCTCCTAGCTCTAGAGGAGGGATCCTTTCCCTGCGTGGTCGGGAAAGAATTCCCGGCATTTCCGTCGCATCTCAAGAGGAGGCGCTCTCCACAGGAAAGGCGAGAGGAACTCCAGGGTCGTGCCACCATTCCAGAGTCCCCCAGATGCCTCAGTCCATTCCAGGGAAACCTGTTTTCCCTCTACTGCCTCGACTTTCAAGCCGAGGATCGACTCACACCACGGTGGCACGTGGGACAGCCCTGTGGGAAAGCCTCGAGGGAAAGCCTCGTGGGAAAGCCTCGGGGAAAGAAAAAGATCCCTTTATCCACGCGAAGGGAAGCGGGACACTGCTGCTACAGCTCGGAGAAAAGAGCACGTGCATGCCCCACTCGAGACGAGGACTGACTGCCCTGGGGAGACTCCAGAAGTACCCCAAGTTCCATGTCAGCACTGGAGAGGAATCCTCAGGTTCCGGCACCGACTCCACACAAGATCTTAGGCCCCGGCATCGATGGGAGAGGAATCCCGAGAGGCCCCGAGCAACTCGCATGGGGACTGGCCTTTCCTGAGGCCACTAGAGCGGGTCCCTGAGGTCCCCGTCATAAGTCGAGAGCACCTGCCGCAACTCGAGAAAATACAGGAGGTTCTCCCCTCCAGGCGAGATGAGGCCCATTTCCGCTGAGGCGTCTCGAGGCTAATCAATTCTAACATCTGGAACTTCCAAAGGGTCCTTCACACCCTTGCTGCAACTCAAGAAGTTCCCCGACATAACCGTCTCCACTTGAGAGGAAGCACGAGAGTCCCGGCCACATCCAGAAGAGCCCCGTTTCCGTCTCCTAACTCGAGAGGTGGGATCCTTTCCCTGCGTGGTCGGGAAAGAAATTCCCGGCGTTCCCGTCGCATTTCAAGAGGAGGCGCTATCCACAGGAAAGGCGAGAGGAACTCCAGGGTCGTGCCACCATTCACAGAGTCAACCAAATGTCTCCGTCCATTCCAGGGAAACCTGTTTTCCCTGCACTGCCTCGACTTTCAAGCTGAGGATCGACTCACACCACAGTGGCACGTGGGACAACCCTGTGGGAAAGCCTCGTGGGAAAGCCTCGTGGGAAAGCCTCGAGGGAAAGGCACAGATCCCTTGATCCACGCGAAGGGAAGCGTGACACTGCTGCTTCAGCTCGGGAGGAAATCGCACACGTGAATGCCCCCACTTGAGACGAGGACTGACTCCCCTGGGGAGACTCCAGAAGTACCCCAAGATCCATGTCAGCACTGGAGGGGAATCCTAAGGATCCGGCACCGACTCCACACAAGGTCTTAGGCCCCGGCATCGACGTGAGGGGAATCCCGAGAGGCCCCCGAGCAACTCGCATGGGGACTGGCCTTTTCCTGAGGCCACCAAGCGGGTCCCTGAGGTCCCCATCGTAAGTCGAGAATAGCTGCCCCAACAGGAGAAAATCCAAGAGGTTCTCCCATCCGGGCGAGATGAGGCCCATTTCCGCTGGAGGCCTCTCGAGGCTAATCACATCTAACCTCTGGAACTTCCAAAAGGTCCTTCACACCCTTGCTGCAACTCAAGAGGATCCCAGACATAACCCGTCTCCACTCGAGAGGATGCACAAGAGTCCCGCCCACATCCAGAGGAGCCCCGTTTCCGCCTCCTAGCTCGAGAGTAGGGATCCTTTCTCTGAGTGGACGGGAAAGAATTCCCGGGGTTCCCGTCGCATCTCAAGAGGAAGCGCTCTCCACAGGATAGGCGAGAGGAACTCCAGGGTCGTGCCACCATTCCCAGAGTCCCCCAGATGTCTCAGTCCATTCGAGGGAAACCTGTTTTCCTTGCACTGCCTCGACTTTCAAGCCGAGTATTGACTCACACCACGGTGGCACGTGGGACAGCCCTGTGGGAAAGCCTCGTGGGAAAGCCTCATGGGAAAGCCTCGAGGGAAAGCCACAGATCGCATGATCCACGCGAAGGGAAGCGTGATACTGCTGCTACATCTCGGGAGGAAAGCGCACGTGCATGCCCCCACTCGAGACGAGGACTGACTCCCCTGGGAGACTCCAGAAGTACCCAAGATCCATGTCAGCACTGGAGAGGAATCCTCAGGTTCCGTCACCGACTCCACACAAGGTCTTAGGCCCCCGGCATCGACAGGAGAGTAATCCCAAGAGGCCCCCGAGCAACTCACATGGGGACTGGCCTTTCTTGAAGCCACAAGTCGGGTCCCTGAGGTCCCCGTCGTAAGTCGAGAGCACCTGCCGCAACTCGAGAAAATCCAGGAGGTTCTCCCCAGGCGAGATGAGGCCCGTTTCCCTGAGGCGTCTCGAGGCTAATCACACCTACCTCTGGAACTTCAAAAGGGTCTTTCACAGCCATGCTGCAACTCAAGAAGTTCCCCGACATACCGTCTCCACTCGAAGGAAGCACGAGAGTCCCGTCCACATCCAGAGGAGCCCCGTTTCCGCCTCCTAGCTCGAGAGGAGGGATCCTTTCCCTGCGTGGTCGGGAAAGAATTCCCGGCATTCCATCGCATCTCAAGAGGAGGCGCTCTCCAAGGAAAGGGGAGAGGAACTCCAGGGTCGTGCCACCATCCCAGAGTCCCCAGATGTCTCAGTCCATTCCAGGGAAACCTGTTTTCCCTGCACTGCATCGACTTTCAGGCCGAGGATCGACTCACACCACAGTGGCACGTGGGACGGGCCTGTGGGAAAGCCTCGTGGGAAAGCCTCGTGGGAAACCTCATGGGAAAGCCTCCTCGAGGGAAAGCCACAGATCCCTTGATCCACGCGAAGGGAAGCGTGACACTGCTGCTACAGCTCGGGAGGAAAGCGCACGTGCATGCCCCACTAGAGACGAGGACTGACTCCCCTGGGGAGACTCCAGAAGTACCCCAAGATCCATGTCAGCACTGGAGAGGAATCCTCAGGTTCCGGCACCGACTCCACACAAGATTTAGGCCCGGCATCGACGGGAGAGGAATCCCGAGAGGCCCCCGCAACTCGCATGGGGACTGGCCTTTCCTGAGGCACCAGAGCGGGTCCCTGAGGTCCCCCTCGTAAGTCGAGAGCACCTGCCGCAACTTGAGAAAATACATTAGGTTCTCCCCTCCAGGCGAGATGAGGCCCATTTCCGCTGAGGCGTCTCCAGGCTAATCACTTCTAATATCTGGAACTTCCAAATGGTCTTTCACACCATTGCTGCAACTCAAGAAGTTCCCCGACATACCCGTCTCCACTTGAGAGGAAGCACGAGAGTCCCGGCCACATCCAGAGGAGCCCCGATTCCGTCTCCTAACTCGAGAGGTGGGATCCTTTCCCTGCGTGGTCGGGAAAGAATTCCCGGCGTTCCCGTCGCATCTCAAGAGGAGGCGATCTCCACAGGAAAGTCGAAAGGAACTCCAGGGTCGTGCCACCATTCCAGAGTCAACCAGATGTCTCCGTCCATTCAGGGAAACCTGTTTTCCCTGCACTGCCTCGACTTTCAAGCCGAGGATCGACTCACACCACGGTGGCACATGGCAGCGTGGGAAAGCCTCGTGGGAAAGCCTCGAGGAAAGCCCCTCATCCCTTGATCCACGCGAAGGGAAGCGTGACACTGCTGCTACAGATCAGGAGGAAACCACATGTGCATGCCCCCACTCAAGATGAGGACTACTCCCCTGGGGAGACTCCAGAATTACCCAAATATCCATGTCAGCACTGGAGAGGAATCTTCAGGTTCCGGCACCAACTCCACACAAGGTCTTAGGCCCCGGCATCGATGGGAGAGGGAATCCAGGGAGGTCCCTAGCAACTCGCATGGGGACCTGCCTTTCCTGAGGCCACCAGAGCGGGTCCCTGAGGTCCCCCGTCGTAAGTCGAGAGCACCTGCCGCAAGTCGAGAAAATCCTGGAGGTTCTCCCCTCCAGGCGAACAGAGGCGAATTTGCTGAGCATCTCGAGGCCAATCACACCTACCCCCTGAAATCCAAAGGTTCCTTCACACCCTTGCTGCAACTCAAGAAGTTCCCGATATACCCATATGCACTCGAGAGGAAGCAGAAGGGTCCCGCCCACATCCAAAGGAGCCCCGTTTCCGCCTCTTTGCTCGAGATGAGGGATCCTTTCCCTACTTGGTCGAAAAAGAATTCCCGAGGTTCCCGTCGCATCTCAAGAGGAGGCCCTCTCCACAGGAAAGGGATAGGTACTCCAGGTCAGGCCACCATTCCAAGAGTCCCCCAGATGTCTCAGTCCATTTCAGAGGAACCTGTTTTCCCCAAACTGCCTCGACTTTCACGCCGAAGATCGACTCAAACCACAGTGGCACGTGGACAGCCCTGTGGTAAAGCCTCGTAGGAAAGCCTCGTGGGAAAGCCTTGAGGGAAAGCCTCGAGGGAAAGCCACAGATCCCTTGATCCACGCGATGGGAAGCGTGACACTGCTTCCACAGCTAGGGAGGAAAGCGCACGTGCATGCCCCCACTCGAGACGAGGACTGACTCCCCTGGGGAGACTCCAGAAGTACCCAAGATCCATGTCAGCACTGGAGAATAATTCTCAGTTTACGGCCCCGACTTCACAAAAGGTCTTAGGCCCAGCATTGAAGGGAGAGGAATCCTGAGAGGCCAATAAGCAACTCGCACGGAGAGTGGCCTTTCCTGAGGCCACCAGATAGGGTCCCTGTGGTCCCCGTCGTAAATCGAGAGCACCTACCGCAACTCGAGAAAATCCTGGAGATTCTCCCCTCCAGGCTAGATGAGGCCATTTCCGCTGAGGCGACTCGAGGCTAATCACATCTAACCTTTGGAACTTCCATAGGGTCCTTCACACCCTTGCTGCAACTCAAGAAGTTCCCCGACATACCCTTGTCCACTCGAGAGGAAGCGCGAGCGTCCCTTGCACATCCAGAGAAGGCCCTTTTCCTCCCTGTAGCTCGAGATGAGGGATCCTTTCCCTGCGTGGTCGGGAAAGAATTCCTGGCATTCCGTCGCATCCAAGAGGAAGCGCTCTCCACAGGAAAGGCGAGAGGAACTCCAGGGTCGTGCCACCATTCCAAGAGTCCCCCAGAGGACTGAGTCCATTCCAAAGGAAACTCTTTTACCTGCACTGCCTTGACTGTCACGTCGAGGATCGACTCACACCACGGTGGCACGTGGGACAGCCCTGTGTGTTAGCCTCGTGGGAAAGCCTCATGGGAAATCCTACAGGGAAAGCCACACATCCCTTGATCCACCCGTCGGGTAGCATGACACTGCTGCCACCGTTAGGGAGGAAAGCCCACGTGCATTTCCCCACTCGAGACGAGGACTGACTCCCCTGGGGAGAGTCCAGAAGTACCAAAAATCCACGTCAGCACTGGAGAGGAATCCTCAGTTTCCGGTCCCAACTCAACACAAGGTCTTTGACTCGGGAAAATGCAAGCAGTTAAAAGATCTCTCCTTTGGAGCCTCGAGGGGGGATCGGGGCTTCTCTGGATGTGGGCGGGACCCTCGTGCTTCCTTTGAGTGTAGACGGGTATGTCGGGAAAGCTCTTGAGTTGCAGCAAGTGTGTGAAGGAACCATTGGAAGTTCCAGAGGTTAGGTGTGCTTAGCCTCTAGATGCGTCAGTGGAAATAGGCCTCATTTTGCCTGTAGGGGAGAACCTCCTGGATTTTCTCGAGTTACGGCAGGTGCTCTCGAATTACGACGGGGACCTCAGGGAACCTGTCTCGTGGCCTCAGGAAAGGCCAGTCCCCATGCAAGTTGCCAGGGGGACTCTCGGGATTCCTCTTGGGTCGATGCCGGGGCCTAAGACCTTGTGTGGAGTCGAGGCCGGATCCTGAGGATTCCTCTCCAGTGCTGACATGGTTCTTGGGTACTTCTGGAGTCTCCCCAGGGAAGTCAGTCCTCGTCTCGAGTGTGGGCATGCACGTGCGCTTTCCTCCCGAGCTGTAGCAGCAGTGTCACGCTTCCTAACGCGTGGTCAAGGGATCTGTAGCTTTCACTCAAGTCTTTCCTTCAAGGCTTTCCCAAGAGTCTTTCCCACAGGGCTGTCCCACCTGCCACCATGGTGTGAGTCGATCCTCGGCTTGAAAGTCGAGGCAGTGCAGGGAAAACAGGTTCCTCTGGAATGGACTGTGACATCTGGGGGACTCTTGGAATGGTGGTACGACCCTGGAGTTCCGCTCGCCTTTCCTGTGGAGAGCGCCTCCTCTTGAGATGGGACGGGAACGCCGGGAATTCTTTCCCGACCAAGCAGGGAAAGGATCCGTCATCTCGAGGTCCGAGGCAGAAACGGGGCTCCTCTGGATGTGGGCGGGACCCTCGTGCTTCCTCTGGAGGCTCCCTCTGGATGTGGCGGGACCCGTGCTTCCTCTGGAGTGAGACGG
>NW_017198758.1:0-7573 GCF_001704415.2 Capra hircus | reverse complement strand
GCTTTCAGGATTCTCTCCCGTCGATGCCGGGCCTAAGACCTTGTGTGGAGTCGGTCCTGGAACCTGAGGATTCCTCTCCAGTGCTGACATGGATCTTGGGGTACTTCTGAGTCTCCCAGGGGAGTCAATCCTCGTCTCGAATGGGGGCATGCACGTGCGCTTCCCTCCCGAGCTGTAGCAAAGTGTCACGCTTCCCTTCCCGTGGATCAAGGGATCTGTGGCTTTCCCTCGAGGCTTTCCCACGAGGCTTTTCACGAGGCAATCCCACAGGGCTGTCCCACGTGCCACCGTGGTGTGAGTCGATCCTCGGCTTGAAAGTCGAGGAAGTGCAGGGAAAACAGGTTTCCCTGGAATGGACTGAGACATCTCGTGGACCCTGGGAATGGTGGCACGACCCTGGAGTTCCTCTCGCCTTTCCTGTGGAGAGGGCCTCCTGTTGAGATGCGACGGAACGCCGGGAATTTCTTCCCAAACACGCAGGGAAAGGATCCCTACTCTCGAGCTAGGAGGCGGAAACGCGGCTCCTCGCGATGTGGGCGGGACTCTCGCTGCTTCTTCTCGAGTGGAGACGAGTATGTAGGCGAACTTCTTGAGTTGCAGCAAGGGTGTGAAGGACCCTTTGGAAGTTCCAGAGGTTAGGTGTGATTAGCCTCGAGAAGCCTCAGCGGAAATGGGCCTCATCTCGCCTGGAAGGGAGAACATCCTGGATTTATTCGAGTTGCGGCAGGTGCTCTCGACTTACCACGGGGACCTCAGGGACCCGCTCTGGTGGCCTCAGGAAAGGACAGTCCTCATGAGAATTCCTAGGGGGCCTCTCGGGATTCCTCTCCCGTCGATACTGGGGCCTAAGACCTTGTGTGGAGTCGGGTGCCGGAACCTGAGGATTCCTCTCCAGTGCTGACATGGATCTTGGGGTACTTCTGGAGTCTCCCCAGGGGAGTCAGTCCTTGTCTCGAGTGGGGAGCATGCCGTGCGCTTTCCTCCCGAGCTCTAGCAGCAGTGTCACGCGTCCCTTCACGTGGATCAAGAGATCCTGTGGCTATCCCTCGAGGCTTTCCCACGAGGCTTTCCCACAGGGCTGTCCCACGTGCCACCGTGGTGTTACCCCGATCCTCGGCTTGAAAGTCGAGGCAGTGCAGGGAAAACAGCTTTCCCTGGAATGGACTGAGTCTTCTGGGGGACTCTGGGAATGGTGGCACGACCCTGGAGTTCCTCTCGCCTTTCCTGTGGAGAGGGTCTCCTCTTGAGATGAGATGGGAACGCCGGGAATTCTTTCCCGACCAAGCAGTGAAAGGATCCCGCCTCTCGAGCTAGGAGGCGGAAACGGGGCTCCTCTGGATGTGGGCGGGACTCTCGTGCTTCCTCCTGAGAAGAGACGGGTATATCGGGGAACTTCTTGAGTTGCAGCAAGGGTGTGAAGGACCCTTTGGAATTTCCAGAGGTTAGGTGTGATTAGCCTCGAGACGCCTCAGCGAAAATGGGCCTCATCTCGCCCGGAGGGGAGAACCTCCTGGATTTTCTCGAGTTGTGGCAGGTGCTCTTGACTTAAGACGGGGACCTCAGGGACCCACTCTGGTGGCGTCAGGAAAGGCCAGTCCTCATGCGAGTTGCTCGGTGGCTTTCAGGATTCCTCTCCCTTCGATGCCGGGGCCTAAGACCTTTAGTGGAGTCGGTCCTGGAACCTGAGGATTCCTCTCCAGTGCTGACATGGATCTTGGGGTACTTCTGGAGTCTCCCCAGGGGAGTCAATCCTCGTCTCGAATGGGGGCATGCACGTGCGCTTCCCTCCCGAGCTGTAGCAAAGTGTCACGCTTCCCTTCGCGTGGATCAAGGGATCTGTGGCTTTCCCTCGAGGCTTTCCCACGAGGCTTTTCACGAGGCCATCCTACAGGGCTGTCCCACGTGCCACCGTGGTGTGAGTCGATCCTCGGCTTGAAAGTCGAGGAAGTGCAGGGAAAACAGGTTTCCCTGGAATGGACTGAGACATCTCGTGGACCCTGGGAATGGTGGCACGACCCTGGAGTTCCTCTCGCCTTTCCTGTGGAGAGGGCCTCCTGTTGAGATGCGACGGGAACGCCGGGAATTCTTTCCCAAACACGCAAGGAAAGGATCCCTACTCTCGAGCTAGGAGGCGGAAACGCGGCTCCTCGCGATGTGGGCGGGACTCTCGTGCTTCTTCTCGAGTGGAGACGAGTATGTAGGCGAACTTCTTGAGTTGCAGCAAGGGTGTGAAGGACCCTTTGGAAGTTCCAGAGGTTAGGTGTGATTAGCCTCGAGAAGCCTCAGCGAAATGGGCCTCATCTCGCCTGGAAGGGAGAACATCCTGGATTTTCTCGAGTTGTGGCAGGTGCTCTCGACTTACCACGGGGACCTCAGGGACCCCGCTCTGGTGGCCTTAGGAAAGGACAGTCCCCATGAGAATTCCTCGGGGGCCTCTCGGGATTCCTCTCCCCGTCGATACTGGGGCCTAAGACCTTGTGTGGAGTCGGTGCCGGAACCTGAGGTTTCCTCTCCAGTGCTGATATGGATCTTGGGGTACTTCTGGAGTCTTCCCAGGGGAGTCCGTCCTCGTCTCGAGTGGGGGCATGCACGGGTGCTTTCCTCCCGAGCTGTAGCAGCAGTGTCACGCTTCCCTTCGCGTGGATCAAGGGATCTGTGGCTTTCCCTCGAGGCTTTCCCAAGAGTCTTTTCCACGAGGCTTTCGCACAGGGCTGTCCCACGTGCCACCGTGGTGTGAGTCGATCCTCGGCTTGAAAGTCGACGCAGTTCTGGGAAAACAGGTTTCCCTGGAATGGACTTAGACATCTGGGGGACTCTCGAAATGGTGGCACGACCGTGGACTTCCTCTCGCCTTTCCTGTGGAGAGCGCCTCATCTTGAGATGCGACGGGAACGCCGGGAATTCTTTCCCGACCACGCAGCGAAAGCATCCCACCTCTCGAGCTATGAGGCGGAAACGGGGCTCATCTGGATGTGGGCAGGACTCCTGTGCTTCCTCTCGAGTGGAGACGGGTATTTCGGGGAACTTCTTGAGTTGCAGCGAGGGTGTGAAGGACGCTTTGGAATTTCCACAGGTTAGATGTGATTAGCCTCGAGAAGCCTCAGTGGAAATGGGCCTCATCTCGCCTGGAGGGGAGAACCTCCTGGATTTTCTCCAGTTGAGGCAGGTGCTCACAACTTACGACCGGGACCTCAGGGACCTGCTCTGGTGACCTCAGGAAAGACCAGTTCCCATGCGAATTGCTCTGGGGCCTCTCAGGATTCCTCTCCCGTCGATGCCAGGGCCTAAGACATTGTGTGGAGATGGTGCCAGAACCTCAGGATTCCTTTCCAGTGCTGACATGGATCTTGAGGGACTTCTGGAGTCTCCCCAGGGAAGTTAGTCCTCGTCTTCAGTGGTGGCATGCACGTGCGCTTTCCTCCCGAGCTGTAGCAGCAGTGTCACGCTTCCCTTGGCGTGGATCAAGGGATCTGTGGCTTTGCCTCGATGCTTTCCCATGAGGCTTTCCCACAGGGCTGTCCCACGTGCCACCGTGGTGTGAGTCGATCCTCGGCTTGAAAGTCGAGGCACTGCAGGGAAAACAGGTTTCCCTGGAATATACTGAGATATCTGGGGGACTCTGGGAATGGTGGCACCACCCTGGGAGTTCCTCTCGCCTTTCCTGTGGAGAGCGCCTCCTCTGGAGATGCGACGGGAACGCCAGGAATTCTTTCCCGTCACACAGTGAAAGCGTCCCTCGTCTCGAGCTATGAGGGAGAAAAGGCCTCCTCTGGATGTGGGCGGGACTCTCGTGCTTCCTCTCGAGTGGAGACGGGTATGTCGGAGAGTTTCTTGAGTTGCAGCCAGGGTGTGAAGGACCCTTTGGAAGTTCCACAGGTTAGGTGTGATTAGCCTGGATATGGCTCAGCGGAAATAGGCCTCATCTCGCCTGGAGGGAAGAACCACCTGGATTTTCTCCAGTTGAGGCAGGTGCTCACAACTTACGACCGGGACCTCTGGGACCTGCTCTGGTGGCCTCAGGAAAGACCAGTCCCCATGCGAATTGCTCGGGGGCCTCTCGGATTCCTCTCCCGTCGATGCCGAGGACTAAGACCTTGTGTGGAGATGGTGCCAGAAACTGAGGATTCCTCTCCAGTGCTGACATGGATCTTGGGTACTTCTGGAGTCTCCCCAGGGGAGTGAGTCCTTGTCTCGAGTGGGGGCATGCACGTGCGCTTTCCTCCCGAGATGTAGCAGCAGTGTCACGGCTTCCCTTCGCGTGGGATCAAGGGATCTGTGGCTTTCCCTCGAGGCTTTCCCAAGAGGATTTCCCACGAGGCTTTCCCACAGGGCTATCCCACGTGCCACCGTGGTGCGAGTCGATCCTCGCCTTGATATTCGAGGCAGTGCAGGAAAAACAGTTTCCTCTGGAATGGACTGAGACATCTGGGCGACTCTGTGAATGGCGCACGACCCTGGAGTTCCTCTCGCCTTTCCTGTGAAGAGCGCTTCCCCTTGAAATGCGAGCGGAATGGAGGGTATTATTTCCTGACCAAGCAGGGAAAGGATCCCTCATCTCGAGCTTCGATACCAAAACGGCGTCTCCTCTGGATGTGGGCGGGACCCTCGTGCTTCCTCTCGAGTGGAGACGGGTATGTCGGGGAACTTCTTGAGTTGCAGCAAGGACCCTTTTGAATTTCCAGAGTTTAGGTGTGATGAGCCTCCAGACGCCTCAGAGGAAATGGGCCTCATCTCGGCCTGGAGGGGAGAATCTCCTGGATTTTCCTAGAGTTGGGCAGGGTCTCTCGAGTTACGACAGTGACCTCAGGGACCCGCTCTGGTGGCCTCAGGAAAGGCCAGTGCCCATGGGAGTTGCAAGGGGGCCTTTCGGGATTCCTCTCCCGTCGATGCCGGGGCCTAAGACCTTGTGTGGAGTCGGGGCCGGAACCTGAGGTTTCCTCTCCAGTGCTGACATGGATCTTCTGGTACTTCTGGAGTCTCCCCAGGGGAGTCAGACCTCGACTCGACTGGGGGCAGGCACGTGCGCTTTCCTCCCGAGCTCCTGCAGGAGTGTTACGCTTCCCTTCACGTGGATCAAGGGAGCAGTGGCTTTCCCTCGATGCTTTCCCACGAGGCTTTCCCACAGGGCTGTTCCACGTGCCACCGTGGTGAGAGTCGATCCTCGGCTTGAAAGTCGAGGCAGTGCAGGGAAAACAGTTTTCCCTGGAATGGACTGAGACATCTGGGGGACTGTGGGAATGGTGGCACGACGCTGGAGTTCCACTCGCCTTTCCTGAAGAGAGCGCCTCCTCTTGAGATGCGACGGGAACGCCGGGAATTCTTTCCCGACCACGCAGCGAAAGCATCCCACCTCTCGAGCTATGAGGCGGAAACGGGGCTCATCTGGATGTGGGCAGGACTCCTGTGCTTCCTCTCGAGTGGAGACGGGTATGTCGGGGAACTTCTTGAGTTGCAGCGAGGGTGTGAAGGACGCTTTGGAATTTCCAGAGGTTAGGTGTGATTAGCCCCAAGACGCCTCAGCGGAAATGGGCCTCATCTAGCCTGGAGGGGAGAACCTCCTGGATTTTCTCCAGTTGAGGCAGGTGCTCACAACTTACGACCGGGACCTCAGGGACCTGCTCTGGTGACCTCAGGAAAGACCAGTTCCCATGCGAATTGCTCTGGGGCCTCTCAGGATTCCTCTCCCGTCGATGCCAGGGCCTAAGACATTGTGTGGAGATGGTGCCTGAACCTCAGGATTCCTCTCCAGTGCTGACAAGGATCTTGAGGGACTTCTGGAGTCTCCCAGGGAAGTCAGTCCTCGTCTCCAGTGGTGGCATGCACGTGCGCTTTCCTCCCGAGCTGTAGCAGCAGTGTCACGCTTCCCTTGGCATGGATCAAGGGATCTGTGGCTTTCCCTCGAGGATTTCCCACGAGGTTTTCCCACGAGGCTTTCCCACAGGGCTGTCCCACGTGCCACCGTGGTGTGAATCGATCCTCGGCTTTGAAAGTCGAGGCAGTGCAGGGAAAACAGGTTTCACTGGAATGGACTGAGATATCTGGGGGACTCTGGGAATGGTGGCACGACCCTGGAGTTCCTCTCGCCTTTCCTGTGGAGAGTGCCTCCTCTGGAGATGCGACGGGAACCCCAGGAATTCTTTCCCGACACACAGTGAAAGGATACCCTCGTCTCGAGCTATGAGGGAGAAAAGGGGCTCCTCTGGATATGGGCGGGACTCTCGTGCTTCCTCTCGAGTGAGACGGGTATGTCGGGGAACTTCTTGAGTTGCAGCAAGTGTGGGAAGGACCCTTTGGAAGTTCCAGAGTTTAGGTGTGTTTAGCCTCAAGACGCCTCAGCGGAAATGGGCCTCATCTCGCCTGAAGTGGAGAACCTCCTGGATTTTCTCGAGTTGTGGCAGGTGCTATCGAGTTACGACAGGGACCTCAGGGACCCACTCTGGTTGCCTCTAGAAAGGCCAGTCGCCATGCGAGTTGCTAGGGGTCCTCTCAGGATTCCTCTCCCGTCGATGCCAGGGCCTAAGACCTTGTGTGGAGTTGTGTTCAGAACCTGAGGATTCCTCTCCATGGCTGACATGCATCTAGGGGTACTTCTGGAGTCTGCCCTGGGGAGTCAGTCCTCGGCTCGAGTGGGGTCATGCACGTGCGCTTTCCTTCCGAGAGGTAGCAGCAGTGTAACACATCCATTCGCATGGATCTAAGGATCTGTGGCTTTCCCTCGAGGCTTTCCCACGAGGCTTTCCAACAGGGGTGTTCCACGTGCCACAGTAGTGTGAGTCAATCCTCCGCGTGAATGTCGAGGCAGTGCAGGGAAAACAGGTTTCCCTGTAATGGACTGAGACATCTGGGGGACTCTGGGAATGTTGGCACGACCCTGGAGTTCCTCTCGCCTTTCCTGTTGAGAGCGCCTCCTCTTGAGATGCGGCCGGAATGGCGGGAATCCTTTCCCGATGAAGCAGGGAAGGATCCCTCATTTCGACCCTACGAGGTGGAAATGGGGCTCCTCTGGATGTGCTCGGGACCCGTGCTTCCTCTCGAGTTAAGACGGGTTTGTCGGGAACTTCTTGAGTTGCAGCAAGGGTGTGAAGGACCCTTTGGAAGTTCCACAGGTTAAGTGTGATTAGCCTCGAGACACCTCAGCGGAAATGGGCCTCATCTCGCCTGGAGGGGAGAACCTCCTGGATTTTACCGAGTTGTGGTAGGTGCCTCTCGAGTTACGACGGGGACCTCAGGGACTCGCTCTGGTGGCCTCAGGAAAGGCCCAGTCCCATGCGAGTTACCATGGGGCCTATAGGGATTCCTCTCCCATCGATGCCGGTGCCTAAGACCTTGTGTGGAGTCGGGGCCAGACCCTGAGGATGCCTCTCCAGTGCTGACATGAATCTTTCCATACTTCTGGAGTCTCACCAGGGGAGTCAGTCCTCATCTCGTGTGGGGGCATGCACCTGCGATTTCCTCACAAGCTGTAGCAGCAGTGTCACGCTTGCCCGCACATTGGTTTCAAGGATCAGAATCGATTCTGCATCCAGGTTTTACCCACGCAGGCTGATCGAACGGGCGTCCCACCAGTCACCGG
>NW_017198757.1:0-19710 GCF_001704415.2 Capra hircus | reverse complement strand
AGAGAGATCCTCAGCTTTCGAGCTAATGCGGAGGCGAAAGGGCTCCTTGCTGGATGTGGACGGGATTCTCGTGCTTTCTCTCGAGTGGAGACGAGTATGTCGGGGAACTTCTTGAGGTGCAGCAAGGGTGTGAAGGACCCTCTGGAAGTTCCAGAGGTTTAGGTGTGATTAGCCTCGAGATGCCTCAACGGAAATGGGCCATCATCTCGCCTGGACGGGAGAACCTCCTGGATTCTCTCGAGTTTCGGCAGGTGCTTTCGAGTTATGACGGGGACCTCAGGGACCCGGTCTGGTGGCCTCAGGAAAGTCCAGTCCCCATGCGAGTTGCTCGGGGGTGTCTCCGGATATTCTCCCATCGATGACGGGGCACAAGACCATGTGTGGTGTCGGTGCCGGAACCTGAGGATTCCTCTCCAGTGCTGACATGGATCTTGGGGTACTTCTGGAGTCTCCCCAGGGGAGTCAGTCCTCGTCTCGAGTGGGGCATGCACGTGCGCTTTCCTCCCGAGCTGTAGAAGCAGTGTCAAGCTTCCCTTCGCGTGGATCAAGGGATCTGTGGCTTTCCCTCGAGGCTTTCCCACTAGGCTATCCCGCGAGGCTTTTCCACAGGGCTGTCCCACTTGCCTCCGTGGTGTGAGTCGATCCTCAGCTTGAATGTCGAGGCAGTGCAGGGAAAACAGGTTTCCCTGGATTGGACTGAGACATCTGGGGGACTCTGGGAATGGTGGCACGACCCTGGAGTTCCTCTCGCCTTTCCTGAGGAGCGCGCCTCCTCTTGAGATGAGATGGGAACGCCGGGAATTCTTTGCCGACCACGCAGGGAAAGGATCCCTCCTCTCGAGCTAGGAGGCGGAAACGGGGCTCCTCTGGATGTGGGCGAGACTCTCGTGCTTCATCTCGAGTGGAGACGGGAATGTCGGGGAACTTCTTGAGTTGCAGCAAGGGTGTGAAGGACCCTTTGGAAGTTCAAGAGGTTAGGTGTGATTACTCTCGAGACGCCTCAGCGGAAATGGGCCTCATCTCGCTTGGAGGGGAGAACCTCCTGGATTTTCTCGAGTGACGGCAGGTGCTCTCGACTAACGACGGGGACCTCAGGGACCCGCTCTGGTGGCCTCAGGAAAGGCCAGTCCCCATGCAAGTTGCTCGGGGGCCACTCGGGATTCCTCTCCCGTCGATGCCGGGGCCTAAGACCTTGTGTGGAGTCGGTGCCGGAACCTGAGGATTCCTCTCCAGTGCTGACATGGATCTTGGGGTACTTCTGGAGTCTCCCCAGGGGAGTCAGTCCTCGTCTCGAGTGGGGGCATGCACGTGCTCGTTCCTCCCGAGCTGTAGCAGCAGTGTCACGCTTCCCTTCGCGTGGATCAAAGGATTTGTGGATTTCCCTCGAGGCTTTCCCACGAGGCTTTCCCACGAGGCTTTCCCACAGGGCTGTCCCACGTGCCACCGTGGTGTGAGTCGATCCTCGGCTTGAAAGTCGAGGCAGTGCAGGGAATACAGGTATCCCTGGAATGGACTGAGACATCTGGGGTCTCTGGGAATGGTGACACGACCCTGGAGTTCCTCTCGCCTTTCTTGTGGAGAGCGCATCCACTTGGCATGCGACGGGAACGCCGGGAATTCTTTCCCGACCACTCAGGGAAAGGATCACTTCTCTCGAGCTAGCAGGGGGAAACGGGGCTCCTCTGGATGTGGGCGGGACTCTAGTGCTTCCTCTCGAGTGGAGACGGGTATGTCGGGGAACTTCTTGAGTTGCAGCAAGGGTGTGAAGGACCCTTTGGACCTTCCAGAGGTTAAGTGCGAATAGCCTCGAGACGCCTCAGCGGAAATGGGCCTCATCTCGCCTGGAGGGGAGAACCTCCTGGATTTTCTCGATTTGCTGCAGGTGCTCTTGACTTACGACGGGACCTCAGGGACCCGCTCTGCTGGCCTCAGGAAAGGCCAGTCCCCATGCGAGTTGCTCCGGGGCCTCTCGGGATTCCTCTCCAGTCGATGCTGGGGCCTGAGACCTTGTCTGGATACAGTTCCGGAACCTGAGGATTCCTCTCCAGTGCTGACATGGATCTTAGGGTACTTCTGGAATCTCCCCAGGGGAGTCAGTCCTCGTCTCGAGTGGGGGCATGCACGTGCGCTTTCCTCCCGAGCTGTAGCAGCAGTGTCACGCTTCCCTTCGCGGGGAACAAGGGATCTGTGGCATTCCCTCGAGGCTTTCCCACGAGGCTTTCCCACGAGGCTTTCCTGCAGGGCTGTCCCACGTGCCACCGTTGTGTGAGTCGATCCTCGGCTTTAAGTCGAGGCAGTCCAGGGAAACAGGTTTCCCTGGAATGGACTGAGACATCTGGGGGACTCTGGGAGTGGTGGCATGACCTGGAGTTCCTCTGGCCTTTCCTGTGGAGAGCGCCTCCTCTTGAGATGCGACGGGAACGCCGGGAATTCTTTCCCGACCACGCAGGGAAAGGATCCCTCCTCTCGAGCTAGGAAGCGGAAAAGGGGCTCCTAAGGATGAGGGCGGGACTCTCGAGCTTCCTCTCGAGTGGAGACGGGTATGTCGGGGAACTTCTTGAGTTGCAGCAAGGGTGTGAAGGACCCTTTGAAAGTTCCAGAGATTAGGGGTGATAAGCCTCGAGACTCCTCAGCGGAAATGGGCCTCATCTCGCTTGGAGGGGATAACCTCCTGGATTTTCTCGAGTTGCCGCAGGTGCTCTCGGCTTACGACGGGGACCTCAGGGACCCGCTCTAGTGCCCTCAGGAAAGGCCCGTCCCCATGCGAGTTGCTCGTGCGCCTCTAGCGATTCCTGTCCCGTCTATGCCGGGGCCTGAGACCTTGTGTGGAGTCGGTGCCGGAACCTGAGGATTCCTCTCCAGTTCTGACATGGATCTTGGGGTACTTCTGGAGTCTCCCAGGGGAGTCAGTCCTCGTCGCGAGTGTGGCGTGCCCGTGCGCTTTCCTCCCGAGCTATAGCAGCAGTGTCACGCTTCCCTTTGCGTGGATCCAGGGATCTGTGGCTTTCTCTGTAGGCTTTCCCAAAAGGCTTTCCCACTAGGCTTTTCACAGGGCTGTCCCACGTGCCACCGAGGTCTGAGTCGATCCTCGGCTTGAAAGTCGAGGCATTGCGGGGAAAAGAGGTTTCCCTGGAATCGACTGAGACATCTGGGGGCTCTGGGAATGGTGGCACGACCCTGAGTTCCTCTCGCCTTTCCTGTGGAGAGCGCCTCTTCTTGAGATGCGACGGGAACGCCGGAAATTCTTTCCCTAGCACGCAGGGAAAGGATCCCTCCTCTCGAGCTATGAGGCTGAAACGGGGCTCTTCTGGTTGTGGGCGGGACTCTCGTGCTTCCTTTCGAGTGGAAACGGGTATGTCGGGGAACTTCTTGAGTTGCAGCAAGGGTGTGAAGGGCCCTTTGGAAGTTCCAGAGGTTAGGTGTGATTAACCTCGAGATGCCTCAGCGCAAATGGGTCTCATCTCGCCTGGAGGGGAGAACCTCCTGGATTTTCTCGAGTTGCGCCAGGTGCTCTCAACTTACGACGGGGACCTCAGGGACCCGCTTTGGTGTCCTCAGGAAAGGCCAGTCACCATGCGAGTTGCTCGGAAGCCTCTCGTGATGTCTCTCCCTCTCCAGTGCTGTCTTGGATCTTGACTGGCCTTTCCTGAGGCCACCAGAGCGGGTCCCTGCGGTCCCCGTCGTAAGTCGAGAGCACCTGCCGCAACTCGAGAAAATCAAGGATGTTCTCCCCTCCAGGCAAAATGAAGCCTATTTCCGCTGACACATCTCAAGGCTAAGCACACTTAAACTCTGGAACTTCCAAAGGGTCCTTCATACCCTTGCTGCAAATCAAGAAGTTCCCCGACATACCCGTCTCCACTCAAGAGGAAGCACGATAGTTCCGCCCACATCCAGAGGAGCCCCGTTTCCGCCTCATAGCTCGAGAGGAGGGATCCTTTCCCTGGGAGGTCGGGAAAGAATTCCCGGCGTTCCCGTCCCATCTCAAGAGGAGGCGCTCTTCACAGGAAAGGCGAGAGGAACTCCAGGGACATGCCACCATTCTCCGAGTCCCCCAGATGTCTCAGTCCATTCCAGGGAATCCTGTTTCCCCGCTCTGACTCGACTTTCAAGCCGAGGATCGACTCACACCACTGTGGCACGTGGGACAGCCCTGTGGCAAAGCCTCGTGGGAAAGCCTCGTGGGAAAGCCTCGAGGGAAAGCCGCAGATCCCTTGATCCACGCGAAGGGAAGCGCGACACTGCTGCTACAGCTGGGGAGGAAAGCGCACGTGCATGCCCTCAACCGAGACGAGGACTGACTCCCCTGGGGAGACTCCAGCAGTACACCAAGATCCATGTCAGCACTGGAGAGGAATCCTCAGGTTACAGCACCGACTCTACGTAAGGTCTGAGGCCCCGGCATCGACGGGAGAGGAATCCGGAGAGTGCCCCGAGCAACTCGCATGGGGACTGGAATTTCCTGAGGCCACCAGAGCGGGTCCCTGAGGTCCCCATCGTAAGTCGAGAGCACCTGCAGCAACTCTAGAATATCCAGGAGTTTCTCCCCTCCAGGCGAGATGAGGCCCATTTCCATTGAGGCATCTCGGGGCTAATCACACCTAACCTCTAGAACTACCAAAGGGTCCTTCTCACGCTTGCTGCAACTCAAGAAGTTCCCCAACCTGCCCGTCTCCACTCGAGAGGAAGCACGAGAGTCTCTCCCACATGAGGAGGAGCCCCGTTTCCACCTCATAGCTGGAAAGAAGGGATGCTTTCCCTGCGTGGTCGGGAAAGAATTTCCGGCATTCCCGTCGCATCTCAAGAGTAGGCGCTCTCCACAGAAAAGGCGAGAGGAACTCCAGGGTCGTGCCACCATTCCCAGATTCCCTCAGATGTCTCAGTCCATTCCAGGGAAACTTGTTTTCCCTGCACTGCCTCGACTTTCAAGCCGAGGATCAACTCACACCACGGTGGCACGTGGGACAGCCCTGTGGGAAAGCCTCGTGGAAAAGCCTCGAGGGAAAGCCTTCAGGGAAAGCCACTGATACCATGATCCAATCGCCAAGAAGTGTGACACTGCTGCTACAGCTCGGGAGGAAAGCGCACGTGCATGCCCCCACTCGAGACGAGGACTGACTCCCCTGGGGAGACTTCAGAAGTACCCCAAGATCCATGTCAGCACTGTTAGGAAACCTCAGGTTCCGGCACCGACTCCACACAAAGTCTTAGGCCCCGGCATCGACGGGAGAGGAATCCCGAGAGGCCCCCGAGCAACTTGCATGGGGACTGTCCTTTCCTGAGTCCACCAGAGCGGGTCCCTGAGGTCCCTGTCGTAAGTCGAGAGCACCTGCCGCAACTCGAGAAAATTCAGGAGGTTCTCCCCTCCAGGCGAGATGAGGCCCATTTCCACTGAGGCATCTCGACGCTAATCACACCTAACCTCTGGAACTTGCAAAGCGTCCTTCACACCCTTCCTGCAACTCAAGAAGTTCCCCCACATACCCGTCGACACTCGAGAGGAAGTACGAGAGTCCCGCCCACATCCAGAGGAGCCCCGTTTCCGCCTCCTAGCTAGAGAGGAGGGATCCTTTCCCTGCTTGGTGGGGAAAGAATTTCCGGCGTTCCCGTTGCATCTCAAGAGGTGGTGCTCTCCACAGGAAAGGCGAGAGGAAGTCCAGGGTCGTGACACCATTCCCAGAGTCCCCCAGATGTCTCAGTCCATTCCAGGGAAACCTGTTTTCCCTGCACTGCCTCGACTTTCAAGCCCAGGGTCGACTTTCACCACGGTGGCACGTGGGACAGCCCTGTGGGAAAGCCTCGTGGGAAAGTCTCGTGGGAAAGCCTCGAGGGAAAGCCACAGATCCCTTGATCCACGCGAAGGGAAGCGTGACACTGCTGCTACAGCTCGGGAGGAAAGCACACGTGCATGCCCCCACTCGAGACGAGGACTGACTCCCCTGGGGAGACTCCAGAAGTACCCCAAGATCCATGTCAGCACTGGAGAGGAATCCTCTGGTTCTGGCACCGACTCCAAACAAGGTCTTAGGCCCAGGCATCGACGGGAGAGGAAACCTGAGAGGCCACCGTGCAACTCGCATGGGGACTGGCATTTCCTCAGGCCAACAGAGCGGTTCCCTGAGGTCCCCGTCATAGGTCGAGAGCACCTGCCGCAACTTGAGAAAATCCAGGTGGTTGTCCCTTCCAGGAGAGATGGGCCCATTTCCGCTGGGGCGTCTCGAGGCTAATCACACCTAAGCTCTGGAATTTCCAAAGGATCCTTCACACCCTTGCTGCAACTCAAGAAGTTCCACGACATACCCGTCTCCACTCGAGAGGAGGCACGAGAGTCCCGCCCACATCCAGAGGAGCCCCGTTTCCGACTCATAGCTCGAGAGGAGGGATCCTTTCCCAGCGTGATAGCGAAAGAATTCTCGGGAGTCACTCTCCACAGGAAAGGCGAGAGGAACTCCCTGTCATGCCACCATTCCCAGAGTCCCCCAGATGTCTCAGTCAATTCCAGGAAATCCTGTTTTCCCTGCACTGCCTCGACTTTCAAGCTGGGGATCAACTCACACCATGGTGGTACGTGGGACAGCCCTGTGGGAAAGCCTCGTGAGAAAGCCTCGAGGGAAAGCCACAGATCCCTTGATTCACGCGAAGGGAAGCGTGACACTGCTGCTACAGCTCGGGAGGAAAGCGCACGTGCATGCCCCCACTCGAGACGAGGACTGACTTCCCTCGGGAGACTCCAGTAGTACCCCAAGATCCATGTCAGCACTGGAGAGGAATCCTCAGGTTCCGGCACCGACTCCGTACAAGGTCTCAGACCCCGGCATCAACGGGAGAGGAATCCCAAGAGGCCATCGAACAACTCGCATGGAGCCTGGCCTTTCCTCAGGACACCGGAGAGGGTTCCTGAGGTCCCCGTCGTAATTCTAGAGCACCTGCCACACTCGAGAAAATCCAGGAAGTTCTCCCCTCCAGGCGAGATGAGGCCCATTTCCGCTGAGGCGTCTCGAGGCTAATAACACCTAACCTCTGGAACTTCCAAAGAGTCTTTCACAGTCATGCTGCAACTCAAGAAGTTCCCCGACATACCCGTCTCCACTCAAGAGGAAGCACGAGTGTCCCGGCCACATCCAGAGGAGCTCCGTTTCCGGCTCGTAGCTCGAGATGAGCGATCCTTTCCCTGATTGGTCGGGAAAGAATTCCCGGCATTCCCATCGCATCTCAAGAGGAGGCGCTCTCCAAAGGAAAGGGGAGAGGAACTGCAGGGTCGTGCCACCATTCCGAGACTCACCCAGATGTCTCAGTCCATTCCACAGGAACCTGTTTTCCCTGCACTGCCTTGGCCTTCATGCCGAGGATCGACTCACACCACCGTCACACGTGGGACAGACCTGTTGGAAAGCCTAGTGGAAAAGACTCGAGGGAAAGCCACAGATCCCTTGGTCCAGGCATGGGGAAGCGTGACACTGCTGCTACAGCATGGGAGGAAAGGGCACGCTCATGCCCCCACTCGAGACGAGGCCTGACTCCCTTGTGGAGACTCGAGAAGTACCACAAAATCCATGTCAGCACTGGAGAGGAATCCTCAGCTTCCGGCCCCGACTCCACACAAGGTCTTAGGCCCCGGCATCGACGGGAGAGGAATCACGAGAGGCCCCCTAGCAACACGCATGATGACTGGCGTTTCCTGCGGCCGCCAGAGCGGGTCCCTGAAGTCCCCGTCGTAACTCGAGAGCACCTGCTGAAACTCGGGAATATCCAGGAGCCTCTCCATTCCAGGCGACATGAGGCCCATTTCCGCTGAGGCATCTCGAGACTAACCACACCTAACCTCTGGAACTTCCAAAGGGTCCTTCACACCCTTGCTGCAACTCAAGAAGTTCCCCGACATACCCGTTCCTCTTCACATTCAGCCATAATGGTGGTGTCATCTGCATATCTAAGTTTATTGATATTTCTACCGGCAATCTTGATTCCAGCTCATGTATCTTCCATCCCAGCATTTTTCATGATGTACTCTGCATAGAAGTTAAATAAACAGGGTGACAATATACAGCCTTTGCATACTCCTTTTCCTTTTTGGAACCAGTCTGTTGTTCCATGTCCTACTCTAACTGTTGCTTCCTGACCTTCATCCAGATTTCTCAAGAGGCAGGTTAGGTGGTCTGGTATTCCCATCTCTTTCAGAATTGTGGCTAAAACAACAGTATAAGGACCTTTCCGATGTCAGGCCAAGGAATTGTGTTTCCAGTCATTGAGCCACACCTGATCACTGAGCACAAATTCATGAATCTGTTCCTCAAGGGGGAATGATATTCTTTTTTATACAAACTTAGTTACCTGATTTATTACCTTACCTAATTGTTCCATCTGCTGTGAAATCCCACCCCCTTACTTGTGGCAAATCTGCTAACACCTGCCTCACTGTGGGAGGGGGTCTCCCATAGAAAATTTCATAAGGACAACAACTATGGGAACGTGCAGTTACCCGTAATATGAGTAAGTCTGCCGGAAGCAAGCCCATCCATGTACAGTCAGTCTCTATGATCCATTTTGAAAGTGTCTCTTCAAGAGTTTGGTTGTTTCTTTCCACCATTCCAGAACACTGGGGCCTATATGCTGTATGTAATTTCCACTGATATTTAGAGCTTCACATACCTGTTAATTAACGCGGCTGCAAAGACAGGGCCATTGTCGGATTCTATACTGGTTGGAAACCCAAGTCTGGGAATTATTTCTCAAATCAGCGAGCTACTTCGTTTTCTTTTTCAGATCAGGTAGGGAAGGCCTCTGCCCAACCGGAGAAGGTACCTACTATTCTAGTAAGTTATGATAACAGGTGACTGCCTTTGCTTCCCCGAAGGACACTCGCTTTCCCTGTATCCTGAGAACTCCACGTCTCAGCCAGTTGGAAAAGCGCTTCTTGGAGGTCATTATTCAGGGGCAATTTCCCCTGGAGCCCGGGGCCATAGGGAGCGGCTCCACACTCCCAGGGAAAGGCAGAGCCACAGCCACACATCTGTCCCATCCCCTTTGCTCTGTAGGAGAGCTCTAGTGAGCCTAGGTCTGTCAGGAAAATTCTTGGCTCCTATGGGGACACATTCTATGTGTGAAACTGCATCCAGGACCTAGGGGCCACAGGGCGCCTGTTTCTCTCGGGGGCAGAGGGGTGGGGGGCCTGAAGCAGTGCGGCCCAGCAACAGCTTCCACATCCATCCAATTGCTCTTTTCTTACCTCTGATAGAACTAGCTTTGTTCCAGCCTTTGGCAATTTGGAGGCAAGCGGGCCCCACTTCCTCCCCAAGGAGGCATGGGACCTAATTTGAGTGGAAAGGCCCCTCACGGAGCTGAACCCAGGAAGGCACCCAGTCATGTCTGACACATTCCTGCATCCTGCTTCTTCATGAGCAATACCGCTATAAGCTAGGAATGTCTTTCCAAGGCTCAGAAAGGACAGGGGAGATGCATGGTGCTGCCTCTGGAATTTCGGTCCTCTGAGCAGACCTGGAGGTCTCCCCTTGAAGAAGCTAACCAGTTTCTTCCAAATACAGGCTTGCAAACACACACTGGGTGGCTGCCTCTTCTTCCCTGTAGGACGATCACTTTCCCCGCATCCTGTGAACTCTGCATCACAGCCTGCTGGAAAAGCGCTTCTTGGAGGTCATTTTTCAGGGACAATTTTCCCTGGAGCCCGGGGCCATAGGGAGGGCCCCATGCTCGCTGGGAAAGGCAGAGTCACATCCACAGTCTGTTCTACCCCTTTTGCCCTGTAGGAGAGCTCTAGTGAGCCTAGGTCTGTCAGGAAAATTCTTGGCTCCTATGGGGACACACCCTGTGTGTTAACCTGCATATCGGACCTAGGGGCCACAGGGCGCCTGTTCCTCTCGGGGGGGACCCTGAAGTGGTGCGGCCCAGCAACAGCCTGAACATCCATCCGATTGCTCTTTTCTTCCTTCTGATAGAGCTAGCTTTGCTTCTCGCTTTGGCATTTCGGAAGCCAGGGGGAGCCCCACCGCTGTTGTCCTGGGGTCTATTGGAGGTACCGGGTCTATTGGACCCCAGCATGGCACTCGACCCCCTCAGACACACTCCCGCAGCCTCCTTCCCCATGGGCAGGACTGTTCTGACCTAGGAATGTGTTCCCAAGGCTCAGAAAATGCAGGGAGACACACGGCCCTGACTCTGGAACTGAGGCCGTTGGAGCAGGCCTGGAGGTCTGACGTCTGAGACGCCAAACACTTGCTGCAAGATACAGGTGTGAAAACACACTCTCTGGGGCTGCCTTTCCTTCCTCCAAGGAAGAGAGCTTTTCCAGTCTCCTCCGTGCTGAGTCATACAAGGCTGCAAAGGTCTGGCTTAGAGGGCATTTCTCAGCGGCAATGGCCCCTGAGGCCCTGCACCCAGGGAGGGATCCTACCCTCCCAGGGGAAGTCAAAGCAACCTCCAAACAGCTGTTCTCTCATGTTTCCTCTGCAGGAGGGAGCTAGTGAGCCCAGGTCTGTCTGGAACGTTCTTGGATCCTGCGGGGAAATCATCCTGGGAGCCCACCTGGATACCAGTCGTAGGGGCTAAAATTCGCATTTTCCTTCCTTGGAGCCCTAACGCAGTACAGCCTAGCAACTGCTTGAAAATCCATCCTGTTGCTGTTTTCTTCCCTCTGACAGAGCGAGCTTTGCTCCCCATTTTGGGATTTCAGAAGCAAGGTGGTGGCCTGCAACTCCTTGCCTGGGGTCCATTGGAGGTGCAAGGTGCCCTCGACCAGGTGACCCCAGCATGACACCTGGCCCCCTCAGACACACTCCCGCAGCCTGCTTCCCCATGGGCAGGACTGCTCTCACCTAGGAATGTGTTTGCAAGGCCAGGAAACTGCAGGGAGACACAAGACCCTGATTCTGGCATTGAGTCTGTTGGAACAGGCCTGCAGGTCTTCTGTCTAACAAGCCAAACACTTGCTGCAAGATACAGGCCTGAAAACACACTCTTGGGCTGCCTTTCCTTCCTCCAAGGAAGAGAGTTTTCTCAGACTCCTGTGGGCTGAGAGCCACACAGGGCTGAAAAGCACTTGCTGGGAGATTCTTTTTCATTGGCCATGGCCCCTGAGGCCCTGTGCTCAGGGAGGGCTCCCTCCCTCCCAGGGAAAGTCAAAGGAAGCTCCAAACGGCTGTTCAATCATGTTTCTGAGAGAGTCATTGCCAAGGCAGGTTTCTAAGAAGTTCAAGGGTCCCCAAGGAGAGAGGGGTCTAGAATTCTCAAGGAGGAAGAAAGGACAAACTGTTTTCCCCTCTACATTCCTTAGGATTATATAACAATCATGCATCCTTCTTGAGGACGGTCTCTGGAAAAAACCTCCTGGCTAATCCTGTTATCTTAAAATGTCAATTATGGGAGTAGGTCTAGTGAGTCTTTACAACCTCCAGACATTCTTTTGTTCGTTGTCATAACTTATTGGAGAGTATATAACTCCATTACCAACACTAGCAAGGGGGTACGCTTTCTGCCCCTTGTGATGTCTCTGTCAGAAGCTTTCTCTATCTCCTTTATCCTTTAATAAAACTCTATTGCACAAAAGCTCTGAGCAATCAAGCCTCGTCTTGGGCCCTGGATTGAATTCTTCTCCTCCATAAGCCAAGAATCCCAGCATCTTTTCGTGGTTCAGCAACAATATTTCATTTCCTCTGCAGGAGAGAGCTAGTGAGCTTAGGTCTGTCTGGAACATTCTTGGATCCTGTGGGGAAAATATCCTGTGCACACATCTGGATACTGGGCCTAGAGGCCAAAATTTGCATTTCTTTCCCGGGGAGCCCTAACGTGGTGTGACTTAGCAACTGCTTGAAAATCCATCCCATTGCTGTTTTCCTCCTTCTGACAGAGCTAGCTTTGTTCCCTGCTTTGGGATGTCTCAACCGAAGGGCCGGTCCATAGCTACTCGCCTGGGGCCCATTGGATGTGCAAGGTGCCCTCGACTAGGTGACCCTAGCATGGCACTCAGCCCGCTCAGACACACTCCCGAGGCTTCTTTCTCATGGGAAGCACTGCTCCAACCTAGGAATGTGTCTGCAATGCTTGGAAAGTGCAGTGAGACACACAGCCCTGACTCTGCAATTGAGGCCCTCAGAGCAAGCCTGCAGCTCTGATGTCTGAGAAGCAAAACACTTGCTGCAAAGAGAGGCCTGAAAACACACTCTCTGTGGATGACTTTCCTTCCTCTAAGGAAGATAGTTTTCCCAGTCTCCTGCTTCCTGAATGTCACACAGCTGGAATGCGCTTGCTTGGAGGTCGTGATTCAGTGGCAATGACCCCTGAGGCCCTTTGCCCAGGGAGGGCTCCCACACTCACAGGCAAATCAAAGCAACTTCCAAGTGAGTCAGCTCTTCACATCAAATGGCCACAGTATTGGAGTTTCAGGTTCAGTATTAGTCCTTCCAATGTATATTCAGACCTGATTTCCTTTAGGATGGAGTGGTTGCGTCTCCTTGTAATCTAAGCGACCTACAAGCATCTTCTCCAACACCACAGTTCAAAAGCATCCAATTTTCAGCTGTCACTTTCTTTATAGTACATCTTTCATATCCATCCATGACATATGGAAAAACCATAGCCTTGACTGGATGGATCTTTGTTGGCAAAGCAACGTCTCGGCTTTTTAATATGCTGTCTAGTTTGGTCATCACTTTTCTTCCAAGTCATAAATATGTTTTAAGTTCATGGAGGCAGCCATCACCTGCAGTGATTTCCAAGCCCCCCAAAATAGTCTGCTGCTGTTTCCAATGTTTTCCCATCTATTTGCCATGAAGTGATGAGACTGGATGCAATGATTTTAGTTTTCCGAATGCTGAGCTTTAAGCTAACTTTTTCACTCTCCTCTTTCACTTTCATCAGGAGACTCTTTAGTTCTTATACACTTTCTGCCATAAGGGTGGTGTCGTCTGCATATCTGAGATTCTTGATATTTCTCCCAGCAATCTGGATTCCAGCGTGTGCTTCCTCCAGCCCAGTGTTTCTCATGATGTACTCTGCATATAAGTTAAATAAGCAGGCTGACAATATACAGCCTTGACATATTCCTTTTCCTATTTAGAACCAGTCTGTTGTTCCATGTCCAGTTCGAACTGTTTCTTCCTGACCTGCATACAGGTTTCTCAAGAGACAGGTCAGGTGGTCTGGTATTCCCATCTCTTTCAGAATTTTTCCCAGTTTATTGTGATCCACACAGTCAAAGGCTTTGGCATAGTCAATAAAGCAGAAATAGATGTCTTTTTTTCTGGAACTCTCTTGCTTTTTCAATGATCCAGTGGATGTTGGCAGTTTGATCTCTGGTTTCTCTGCATTTTTTTAAATCCCTCTTGAACATTTGGAAGTTCACAGTTCATGTGAACTTGGAGAATTTTGAGCATTACTTTACTAGTGTGTGAGATGAGTGCAATTGTGCAGCAGCTTGAATATTCTTTGTCATTGCCTTTCTTTGGGATTGGAATGAAAACTGACCTAATGACTAGGTGTTTTCAATTGCATATGCTGAAAGAACTGGCTGTGCAGTTTTGAAGAAAAAAAAATCATTTTAACCCATTTTCTCTGAAGTGCAAGGCATATCATGGCCATCCCTGAATCATAAAGTCACCTTTTCTTTATGTAGTCATAGTTTCATGCCTAAATTATAGGCCAACTCATGCTCAAATGGACTCTGATGTCAGGGGCAGATCAACTAATAAAAAGCTTGGATTGTCCCTCTGGAGGAAAGTGAGATCTTGGTCCCACAAGAAGAATCTGAAGGGTTAAGGGAACTTGCAAGAGTGGGGAAAGCTTAGTCCATCCTACATGTACCAAAATCTTAAATAAGGCTTATTTACTTTACCGAAGTAAAAAAACAGATGATGAAAACAATTATAAATCAATGAAAGGTAAAGAAACTCATAGTCTGTTATCAAAAATTGCATTCTAAGAAAACTTTGTGCTCTTAACCTAGAGAGGAGACTAAATTCCATCTGGTACCAGCTTACCAGAAGACAAACAAACAAACAAACAAATTATCGGTAAGCTTAAAAAAAGTATATTCCATATATCTTGAAGTAGCAGTATTTCTGCAAAGGCATCAGTGTGAAACCATAGAGGACATGGTTAAAACCTGATTAAATAGAAATTGACAATGTAATCTGGTCACTGCTGCGACTTGAAATGCTTTAATATGATAACTGGAATTATAACTGACAGCATTTGACCAGGACATATCAGATTTTCACGGATGTCACATAATTTCTAGGATATCTATATTAGGAACTGAAGGAATCTTTGAACCTAGGAAAGAAAACAACAGTCTCAAAGGCCCTTGCTGAATCATCTATCAGCAAGGAATGTCTTTGCAAGGATCGCAAAGTGAAGGGAAAATACACCGACCTGCCTCTGCAACTTCGGTCCTCTGAGCAGATCTGGAGGTCTCCCTTTGTATAAGCTAACCTGTTCCTTCCAAATAGAGGTTTGCAACACAAAACAAGTGGCCGCCTATTCTTCCCCGAAGGAGGCTCTCTTTCCCCACATCCTGCGAACTCCCTTTCCCAGCCTCCTGGAAAAGCGCTTCTTGCAGTTCCTTTCAGAAAATCCTATGGACGGAGAAGCCTGGTAGGCTGCAGTCCGTGGGGTCGCTGAGGGTCAGACACGACTGAGCGACTGCACTTTCATTTTCACTTTCATGCATTGGAGAAGGCAATGGCAACCCACTTACTGTTCTTGCCTGGAGAATCCCAGGGACGGGGGAGCCTAGTGGGCTACCGTCTATGGCGTCGCACAGAGTCGAACACGACTGAAGCAACTTAACAGCAGCAGCAGCAGCAGTTCCTTTCTTAGGGGCAGTTATCCCTGAGATTGGGACCTGGAAAGGCAGAGCCACCTCCACACACACGTCTTTTTTGTCTCCTTTCCTCTGGAGGAGAGCTCTAGTGAGCCTAGGTCTGTCAGGAAAATTCTTGGCTTTGACAGGATCACACCCGGTGTGTGAACCTGCATACCTGACCTAGGGGCCACAGGGCACCTGTTTTGCTCGAGTGGGTCCTGGAGGGGTGCAGCATAGCAAGAGCTTAAAAATCCATCCAATTTGTCTTTTTTTTTTTTTACCTCAGAGAGAACGAGTTTGCTCCACCTCCACCCTTTGGCAGTGTGGAGGGAAGAGGGTACCACCCTCTCCCAAAGGGGACATAGGGCCTACCAGGAGAGAAAGGCCCCTTGAGGAGCTGAGCCCAGGTAGGCAGCCAGTGATGTCAAGCACACTCCCGCTGCTTGCTTCTTCATGGGCACTCCCACGATCTGCTAGGAATGTCTTTGCAAGGATCTCAAAGGGAAGGGAAGATACATGGCCCTGTCTCTGGAACTTCAGTCCTCTGAGCAGATCTGGAGGTCTTGAGCTGTATAAGCAAACCTGTTCCTTCCAAATAGAGGCTTGCAAACACACCCCCGGTGGTTGCCTCTTCTTCCCCGAAGAAGTCTTTCTTTCCCCACATGCTGCGAACTCCCTGTCCCAACCTCCAAGAATAGCGCTTCTTGCCATTCCTTTCTTAGAGGCAGTTATCTCTGAGCCTGGGGCCGTAGGGAGTAGCCCCACACTCACAGGGAAAGGCAAAGACTCCTCCATACATCTCCTCTATCCCCTTTGCTCCGGAGGAGAGCTCTAGTGAGCCTAGGTCTTTCAGGAAAATTCTTGGCTTGGACAGGATCTCACCCTGTTTGTGAACCTGCATACCCAACCAGGGGCCACAGAGCACCTGTTTCAGTAAAGTGGGCCCTGAAAGGGTGCAGCCTAGCAAGAGCTTGAAAATCCATTCAATTGCTGTTTTTGTACCTCTGACAGAGCGAGCTTGGCTCCACCCTTTGGCAGTGAGGAGAAAAGAGGCATGACACCCTCCCCAAGGGGACATGGGGCCTACTTCGAGAGGAAAGGCCCCTTGTGGAGATGAGGCCAGGAAGGCACACAGTCGTGTCAAACACACTCCCACTGCTTGCTTCTTCAGGGGCACTCCCGCTATCAGCTAGGAATGTCTTTGCAATGATCACAAAGGGAAGGGGAGATACAGGGCCCTGCTTCTGGACCTCCGGTGCTCTGAGCAAATCTCGAGGTCTCCCGTTGTTGGTCAAGGTCAAGGTCAAGTTCAAGTTCAAGGTCAAGTTGAAGTTCAAGGTCAAGGTCAAGTTCAAGTTCATGGTAAAGGTCAAGTTCAAGTTCAGGTTCAAGGTCAAGGTCAAGTTCAAGGTCAAGATCAAGTTCAAGTTCAAGGTCAAGGTCAACTTCAAGGTCAAGGTCAAGGTCAAGTTCAGGGTCAAGTTCAAGGTTAAGGTTAAGTTCTAAGTCAAGTTCAAGGTCAAGGTCAAGGTCAAGGTCAAGTTCAAATTCAAGGGCAAGGCAAGGCCCAGCCCAAGGCCAAGGCAAGGGCAAGGGCAACGCCAAGGGCAAGGCCAAGGCCCAGGCCAAGGCAAAGGCCAAGGCCACCAAAGCGAAGCCCAAACCCCGTAACGCCTGACAAAAGGCAGAAGCCACTAGGCCCCTGCGCAGAGGAAGCCACTAAAGGCAGCAAGGCCACAGAGCTCCCCGACTCCCATTCCCACAGGAAGATATGAGGATAAAGGGCCTCATCCCAGCACAGCACCTGCTCCCACCACCACCCAACCCCGGCCCCCGCCCCCCGCAGCACTCCCCCTGAAACAACACTGTCTTCCCAGAAAAGAGAACGGAGAAGCCATGCGTGTGCCAAAGGAGCAAGATGAACGAACGATGCCAGGCCCTCCGAATTTGGGCACACCTGACGCCTCGGAACCCCGGGCCTGGCCGATGGGTCCCCGCCGTTCTCGGGTGGGAGGGGGGTCAACACGTTGGCCGAGAGCCCTTGCCCAGGCCACCTGCAAATCCCCTGAGATGTGATCCGACCACAGGGACCGAGGGCAAACGTACTGCTTGAGGTGCTGGAGGAGCCGGACGAAGCCATGGTGGGAGAGGCACACGGGCATGCTGCAGACTGCTGGCCGAGTGGGTGGGGACCCAGCAGCTCAGGACTCTGGAAAGCGGGAGGCGGCTCCGCCCCCATTGACGTCAATAAGGTTTGGGTGGGTAGATGGAGGGGGCCGCCCCTGGCCTCTTTCCAAGCAGAGACCCTGGACGGAGTCCCGTGGAGTGAGTGGGCTTTTCCCGGGCACGGCTGTGCCCCGGACCGCCAAGATCCCCGTTGGGGTGGGCGGGCAGTTCGGGGGCTTTGGTTTGTGGCCCTCCCTCTCAGCGGGGGGTGGGATCAATCCCGGGTGGATCAATCAGGGGCCCTCAGCAGTGCCAAGGGAGCTCACCGCCCAGGAAACGCCCCTAGGTCCCTTTGAATTGGCCACCAACGCCCCCTTTCCCAGCCTGCCTTGCTCTGGGATTTCCCGCCTTTTCACATTCCACAGGTCCCTGGGCCTCGACTGTCCCCCTCTGGCTCCTCTGAGGCATTCTGGGACACCAGACGCTCTCTCCAGCGCCTCCACCTAGATCCCTCGCTGTCCTCGCCTCTGTTTCCCCCCTGCCCCCTCCCCAACTCCTCCGTGGGCTCTTGGCGTCCATTCCCTACAGCAGTCCCAGAGTGCCACCCCCGAGGGCTTTGAGTTGCCTGGAGCCCAAGGCTCCGGACAGAGACCTGAGGGGCCAGCGTCTGGACTGGCAGCTAATGCCATTTGGGGCTTTTCTCACGTGGAGCCTGAGGCCCGAATATCCACGGGCAACCCCCCAGCGCGAGTGCCCTGGAGATACCCGACCAAGGGGACAGTGTACCCCCTACTGTGGGGAAGGAGGTTCCTGTTTTCCCTGCACTGGTTCGACTTTCACGCCGAGGATCGATCACACCATGGTGGCAAGTGGAATAGCCCTGAGAGAAAGCCTCATGGGAAGACTCGAGGGAAAGCCACAGATCCCTTGATCCACGGGACGGGAAGCGAGACACTGCTGCTACCGCTCAGGAGGAAAGCGCACGTGCATGACCCCACTCGAGCCGAGGACTGACGCCACTTGGGAGACTCCAGAAGTACGCCAAGATCCAAATGTCAGCACTGGAGAGCAATCCTCAGGTTCCGGTCCCGACTCCACACAAGGACTTAGGCCCCGGCATCGACAGGAGAGGAATCCTGAGAGGGCCCCTAGCACCTCGCATGGGACTGGCCTTTCCTGAGGTCACCAGAGCGGGTCCCTGAGGTCTCTGTCGAAACTCGAGAGCACCTGCCGCAACTGGAGAAAATCCAGGAGGTTCTCCCCTCCAGGCGAGATGAGGCCCATTTCCGCTCAGGGCGTCTCGAGGCTAATCACAACTAACCTCTGGAACTTCCAAAGGGTCCTTCACACCCTTGCTGCAAGTCAAGAAGTTCTCCGACATACCCATCTCCACTCGAGAGGAAGGACGAGGGTCCCGCCCACATCCAGAGGAGCCCCGTTTCTGCCTCCTAGCTCGAGAGGAGGGATCCTTTTCCTGCGTGGTCGGTCAAGTATTCCCGGCGTTCCGGTTGCATCTCAAGAGGAGGCGCTCTCCACAGGAAAGGCGAGAGGAACTCCAGGGTCGTGCCACCATTCCCAGAGTCCCAAAGATGTCTCAGTTAATTCCAATGAAAACTGTTTTTCCCTGCACTGCCTCGACTTTCAAGCCGAGGATCGACTCACACCACGCTGGTACGTGGGACAGCCCTGTGGGAGAGCCTCGTGGGAAAGCCTCTTGGGAAAGCCTCGAGAGAAAGCCACAGATTCCTTGATCCACGCGAAGGGAAATGTGACACTGCTGCTACAGCTCGGGAGGAAAGTGCACGTGCATGCCCCCACTCGAGACGAGGATGACACCCTGGGGAGACTCCAGAAGTACCCCAAGATCCATGTCAGCACTGGAGAGGAATCCTCATGTTCCGGAAACGAATCCACACAAGGTCTTAGGAACCGGCTTCGACAGGAGAGGAATCCTGAGAGGCCCCCGAGCAACTCGCATGGGGTCTGGCCTTTCCTGAGGCCACCAGAGCGGGTCCCTGAGGTCCCCGACGTCAGTCGAGAGCACCTGCCGCAACTCGAGAAAATCCAGGAGGTTCTCCCCTCCAGGCGAGATGAGGCCCATTTCCGCTGAGGCGTCTGAAGGCTAATCACACCTAACCTCTGGAACTTCCAAAGGGTCCTTCACCTCCTTGCTGCAAACTTAAGAAGTTCCCCGACATACCCGTCTCCACTCGAGAGGAAGCACGGGAGTCCCGCCCACATCCAGAGGAGCCCCATGTCCGCCTCCTAGCTCGAGAGGAGGGATCCTTTCCCTGCGTGGTCGGGAAAGAATTCCGGCCTTCCCGTCGCAATTCAAGAGGAGGCGCTCTCCACAGAAAAAGCGAGAGGAACTCCAGGGTCGTGCCACCATTCCCAGAATCCCCCAGATGTCTCATTCCATTCCAGGGAAACCTGTTTTCCCTGCACTGCCTCGACTTTCAAGCCGAGGATCGACTCACACCACGGTGGCACGTGGGACAGCCCTGTGGGAAAGGCCTCGTGGGAAAGCCTCGTGGAAAGCCTTGAGGGAAATCCACAGATCCCTTGATCCACTCGACAGGAAGAATCAAACTGCTGCTACAGCTCGGGAGGAAAGCGCACGTGCATGCCCCACTCGAGACGAGTACTGACTCCCCTGGGGAGACACCAGAAGTACCGCAAGATGCCCATGTCAGCACTTGAGGGACATCCTCAGCGTTCCGCACGCGAAC
>NW_017198756.1:0-7573 GCF_001704415.2 Capra hircus | reverse complement strand
GCAAAGAATTCCCGGCGTTCCCGTCGCATCTCAAGAGGAGGCGCTCTCCACAGGAAAGGCGAGAGGAACTCCAGCGTCGTGCCACCATTTCCAGAGTCCCCAGATGTCTCAGTCCATTCAGGGAAACCTGTTTTCCCTGCACTGCCTCGACTTTCAAGCCGAGGATCGACTCGACACACACACGGTGGCAGCCCTGAAAAGCCTCGTTGGGAAAGCCTCGAGGGAAAGCACAGATCCTTGATCCACGCGAAGAGAAGCGTGACACTGCTGCTACAGCTCGGGAGGAAAGCGCACGTGCAGGCCCCCACTCGGGACGAGGACACACTCCCCTGGGGAGACTCCAGAAGTACCCCAAGATCCATGTCAGCACTGGAGAGGAATCCTCAGGTTCCGGCACCGACTCCACACAAGGTTTAGCTCCGGTATCGACGGGAGAGGAATCCCGAGAGGCCCCCGAGCAACTCGCATGACTGGCCTTTCCTGAGGCCACCAGAGCGGGTCCCTGAGTCCCCGTCGTAAGTCGAGAGCACCTGCCGCAACTCGAGAAAATCCAGGAGGTTCTCCCTCCAGGCGAGATGAGGCCCATTTTCCGCTGAGGCTGTCTCAAGGCTAATCACACTAACCTCTGGAACTTCAAAGGGTCCTTCACACCTTGCTGCAACTCAAGAAGTTCCCGGACATACCCGTCTCCACTCGAGAGGAAGCACGAGAGTCCCCCACATCCAGAGGAGCCCGTTACGCTCTAGCTCGAGAGGAGGGATCCTTTCCCTGCAGGTCGGAAAGAATTCCGGCGTTCCCGTCGCATCTCAAGAGGAGGCGCTCTCCACAGGAAAGGCGAGAGGAACTCCAGGGTTCGGTGCCACCCATTCCCCAGAGTCCCCCAGATGTCTCAGTCCATTCCAGGGAAACCTGTTTTCCCTGCACTGCCTCGACTTTCAAGCCGAGGATCGACTCACACCACGGTGGCACGTGGGACAGCCCTGTGGGAAAGCCTCGTGGGAAACCTCGTGGGAAAGCCTCGAGGGAAAGCCACAGATCCCTTGATCCACGCAAAGGGAAGCGTGACACTGCTGCTACAGCTCGGGAGGAAAGCGCACGTGCATTCCCCCACTCGAGACGACGGACTGACTCCCCTGGAGACTCCAGAAGTACCCCAAGATCCATGTCAGCACTGGAGAGGAATGCTCAGGTTCCGGCACCTGACTCCACACAAGATCTTAGGCCCGGCATAGACGGGAGAGGAATCCTGAGAGGCCCCCGAGCAATTCGCAAGGGGACTGGCCTTTCCTGAGGCCACCAGAGCGGGTCCCTGAGGTCCCCGTCGTAAGTCGAGAGCACCTGCCGCAACTCGAGAAAATCCAGGAGGTTCTCCCCTCCAGGCGAGATGAGGCCCATTTCCGCTTAGGCGTCTCAGGCTAATCACATCTAACATCTGGAACTTCCAAAGGGTCCTTCACACCCTTGCTGCAACTCAAGAAGTTCCCCGACATACCCGTCTCCACTCGAGAGGAAGCACGAGAGTCCCGCCCACATCCAGAGGAGCCCCGTTTCAGCCTCCTAGCTCGAGAGGAGGGATCCTTTCCCTGCGTGCTCGGGAAAGAATTCCCGGCGTTCCCGTCGCATCTCAAGAGGAGGCGCTCTCAACCGGAAAGGCGAGAGGAACTCCTGGGTCGTGCCACCATTCCCAGATCCCGCAGATGTTCTAGTCCATTCCAGGGAAACCTGTTTCCCCTGCACTGCCTCGACTTTCAAGCCGAGGATCGACTCACACCACGGTGGCACGTGGGACAGCCCTGTGGGAAAGCCTCGTGGGAAAGCCTCGTTGGAAAGCCTCGAGGGAAACCCCTGATCCCTTGATCCACGCAAAGGGAAGCGTGACACTGCTGCTTCAGCTCGGGAGGAAAGCGCACGTGCATTCCCCCACTCGAGACGACGGCTGACTCCCGTGGGGAGACTCCAGAAGTACCCCAAGATCCATGTCAGCACTGGAGAGGAATGCTCAGGTTCTGGCACCTACTCCACACAAGATCTTTGCCCCGGCATCGACGGGAGAGGAATCCCGAGAGGCCCGAGAGCAACTCGCATGGGGACTGGCCTTTCTGAGGCCACCAGAGCGGGTCCCTGAGGTCCCCGTCGTAAGTCGAGAGCACCTGCCGCAACTCGAGAAAATCCAGGAGGTTCTCCCCTCCAGGCGAGATGAGGCCCATTTCCGCTGAGGCGTCTCGAGGCTAATCACACCTAACCTCTGGAACTTCCAAAGGGTCCTTCACACCCTTGCTGCAACTCAAGAAGTTCCCCGACATACCCGTCTCCACTCGAGAGGAAGCACGAGTGTCCCACCCACATCCAGAGGAGCCCTGTTTCCGCCTCATAGCTCGAGAGCATTGATCCTTTCCCTGCATGGTCGGAAAAGAATTCACGGCGTTTCCAACGCATCTTAAGTGGAGGCGCTCTCCACAGGAAAATAGAGAGGACTCCAGGGTCGTGCCACCATTCCCAGAGTCCCCCAGATGTCTCAGTCCATTCCAGGGAAACCTTTATTCCCTGCACTGCCTCGACTTTCAAACCGAGGATCGACTCACACCACAGTGGCACGTGGGACAGCCCTGTGGGAAAGCCTCGTGGGAAAGCCTCGAGGGAAAGCCACAGATCCCTTGATCCATGCGAAGGGAAGCGTGACACTGCTGCTACAGATCGGGAGGAAAGCGCACGTGCATGCCCCCAGTGGAGTAGCGGACTGACTGCCCTGAGAGACTCCAGAAGTACACCAAGATCCATGTCAGCACTGCAGAGGAATCCTCAGGTTCCAGCACCGACTCCACACAAGATCTTAGGCACCGGCATCGAAGGGAGAGGAATCCCGAGAGGCCCCCGAGCAACTCGCATGGGGACTGGCCTTTCCTGAGGCCTCCAGAGCGGGTCCCTGAGGTCCCCGTCGTAAGTTGAGAGCACCTGCCGCAACTCGAGAAAATCCAGGAGGTTCTCCCCTCCAGGCGAGATGAGGCCCATTTCCGCTGAGGCGTCTCGAGGCTAATCACATCTAACATCTGGAACTTCCAAAGGGTCCTTCACACCCTTGCTGCAACTCAAGAAGTTCCCCGACATACCGGTCTCCACTCAAGAGTAACATGAGAGTCCCGCCCATTTCCAGAGTGGCCCCGTTTCCGACTGCTAGCTCGAGAGGAGGGATCCTTTCCCTGCGTGGTCGGGAAAGAATTCCTAGCATTCCTGTCGCATCTCAAGAGGAGGCGCTCTCCACAGGAAAGACGAGAGGAACTCCAGGATCAGGCCCCATTCCCAGAGTCCCCCTGATTTCTCAGGCCATTGCAGGGAAACCTGTTTTCCCTGCACTGCCTCGACTTTCAAGGGAGGATCGACTCACACCACGGTGGCACGTGGGACAGCCCTGTGGGGAAGCCTCGTGGGAAAGCCCTGTGGGAAAGCCTCGAGGGAAAGCCCCTGATCCCTTGATCCACGCAAAGGGAAGCGTGACACTGCTGCTTCGCTCGGGAGGAAAGCGCACGTGCATTCCCCCACTCGAGACGACGACTGACTCCCCTGGGGAGACTCCAGAAGTACCCCAAGATCCATCTCAGCACTTGAGAGGAATGCTCAGGTTCCGGCACCTACTCCACACAAGATCTTAGGCCCCGGCATCCACTGGAGAGGAATCCCGAGAGGCCCCGAGCAACTCGCATGGGGACTGGCCTTGCCTGAGGCCACCAGAGCGGGTCCCTGAGGTCCCCGTCGTAAGTCGAGAGCACCTGCCGCAACTCGAGAAAATCCAGGAGGTTCTCCCCTCCAGGCGAGATGAGGCCCATTTCCGCTGAGGCGTCTCGAGGCTAATCACACCTAAACTCTGGAACTTCCAAAGGGTCCTTCACACCCTTGCTGCAACTCAAGAAGTTCCCCGAGATACCCGACTACACTCGAGAGGAAGCACGAGAGTCCCGCCCACATCCAGAGGAGCCCCGTTTCCGCCTCCTAACTCGAGAGGAGGGATCCTTTCCCTGCGTGGTCGGGAAAGAATTCCCGGCGTTCCCGTCACACCTCAAGTGGAGGCGCTCTCCACAGGAAAGGCGAGAGGAACTCCCGGGTTGTGCCACATTCCCAGAGTCCCCCAGATGTGTCAGTCCATTCCAGGGAAACCTGTTTTCCCTGCACTGCCTCGACTTTCAAGCCGAGGATCGACTCACACCTCGGTGGCACGTGGGACAGCCCTGTGGGAAGGCCTCGTGGGAAAGCCTCGAGGGAAAGCCACAGATCCCTTGATCCACGCGACGGGAAGCGTGACACTGCTGTTACAGCTCGGGAGGTAAGCGCACGTGCATACCCGCACTCGAGACGACGAGTGACTCCCCTGGGGAGACTCCAGAAGTACCCCAGGATCCATGTCAGCACTGGAGAGGAATCCTCAGGTTCCGGCACCGACTCCAAACAAGGTCTTAGGGCCTGGCATCGAAGGGAGAGGAATCCCGAGAGGCCCCCGAGCAACTTGCATGGGGACTGGCCTTTCCTGAGGCCACCAGAGCGGGTCCCTGAGGTCCCCGTCGTTAGTCGAGAGCACCTGCCACAACTCGAGAAAATCCAGGAGGTTCTCCCTTCCAGGCGAGATAAGGACCATTTCCGCTGAGGTGTCTCAAGGCTAATCACACCTAACCTCTGGAACTTACAAAGGGTCCTTCACACCCTTGCTGCAACTCAAGAAGATCCCCAACATACCCGTCTCCACTCGAGAGGAAGCACGAGAGTCCCGCCCAAATTCAGAGGAGCCCCGTTTCCGCCTCCTAGCTCGAGAGGAGGGATCCTTTCCATCAGTGATCGGGAAAGAGTTCCCAGTGTTTCCGGTGCATCTCAAGAGGAGGCGATCTCCACAGGAAAGGCGAGAGGAACTCCAGGGACGTGCCACCATTCCCTAAGTCCCCCAGATGTCCCAGTCCATTCCAGGGAAACCTGTTTTCCCTGCACTGCCTCTACTTTCAAGCCGAGGATCGACTCACACCACTGTGGCACGTGGGACAGCCCTGTGGGAAAGCCTCGTGGGAAAGCCTCGAGAGAAAGCCTCGTGGGAAAGCCTCGAGGGAAGCCACAGTTGCTTTGATTCACGCGAACGGAAGTGTGACACTGCTGCTACATCTCGGAAGGAAAGCGCACGTGCATGCCCCCACTCGATACGAGGACTGACTACCCTGGAGAGACTCCAGAAGTACCCCAAGATCCACATCAGCACTGGCGAGGAATCCTCACGTTCCGGCACCGACTCCAAACAAGGTTTTAGGCCCCTGCATCGACGGGAGAAGAATCCCGAGAGGCCCCGAGCAACTAGCATGGGTACTGGCCTTTCCTGAGGCCATCAGAGCGGGTCCCTGAGGTCCCCGTCATAAGTCGAGAGCAACTGCCGCAACTCGATAAAATCCAGGAGGTTCTCCCCTCCAGGCGAGATGAGGCCCGTTTCCTCTGAGGCGTCCCCAGGCTAATCACACCTAACCTCTGGAACTTCGAAAACGTCCTTCACATCCTTGCTGCAACTCAAGAAGTTCCCGACATACCCGTCTCCACTCGAGAGGAAGCACGAGAGTCCCGCCCACATCCAGAGGAGCCCCGTTTCCGCTCATAGCACGAGAGGAGGGATCCTTTCCCTGCATGGTCGGGAAAGAATTCCCGGCGTTCCGTCGCATCTCAAGAGGGTAGGCTTTCCACAGGAAAGGCGTCAGGAACTCCAGGGTCCTTCCACCATTCCCAGAGTCGCCCAGATGTCTCAGGCCATTCCAGGGAAGCCTGTTTTCCCGGCACTGCCTCAAATTTCAAGCCGAGGATCGACTCACACCATGGTGGCACGTGGATAGCGCTGTGGTAAAGCCTCGTGGGAAAGCCTGGTGGGAAAGCCTCTAGGGAAAGCCTCGAGGGAAAGCCACTGTTCCCTTGATTCACGCGAAGGGAAGCATGACACTGCTGCTACAGCTCGGGAGGTAAGCGCTCGTGCATGCCCCCACTCGAGACGAGGACTGACTCCCCTGGGGAGACTCCAGAAGTACCCCAATATCCAAGTCAGCACTGGAGAGGAATCCTCAGGTTCCGGCACCGACTCCAAACAAGGTCTTAGGCCCGGGCATCGACGGTAGTGGAATCCCGAGATGCCCCCGAGCAACTCGCATGGGGACTGGCCTTTCCTGCGGCCACCAGAGAGGGTCCCTGAGGTCTCCGTCGTAAGTCGAGAGCACCTGCCGCAACTCGAGAAAATCCAGGAGGTTCTCCCCTCCAGGCGAGATGAGGCCCATTTCCGCTGAGGCGTCTCGAGGCTAATCACACCTAACCTCTGGAACTTCCAAAGGGTCCTTCACACCCTTGCTGCAACTCAAGAAGTTCCCCGACATACCCGTCTCCACTCGAGAGGAAGCACAAGAGTCCCGCCCACATCCAGAGGAGCCCCGTTTCTGCCTCCTGGCTCGAGAGGAGGGATCCTTTCCCTGCGTGTTCGGGAAAGAATTCCCGGCATTTCCGTCGCATCTCAAGAGGAGGCGCTCTCCACAGGAAAGGCGAGAGGAACTTCAGGGTCGTGCCACCATTCCCAGAGTCACCCCAAATGTCTCAGTCCATTCCAGGGAAACATGTTTTCCCTGCACTGCGTCGACTTTCAAGCGAGGATCGACTCACACCACGGTGGCACGTTGGACAGCCCTGTGGGAAAGCCTCATAGGAAAGCCTCGTGGGAAAGCCTCGAGGGAAAGCCACAGATCCCTTGATCCACGCAAAGGGAAGTGTGACACTGCTGGCTACAGCTTCGGGAGGAAAGCGCACGTGAATGCCCCCACTCGAGACGAGGACTGACTCCCCCTGGCGAGACTCCAGAAGTACCCCAAGATCCATGTCAGCACTGGAGAGGAATCCTCAGGTTCTGGCACTGACTCCACACAAGATCTAGGCCCCAACCATCGACGGGAGAGGAATCCCGAGAGACCCAGAGCAAATCGCATGGGGACTGGCCTTTACTGACGCCACCGGAGCGGGTCCCTGAGGTCCACGTTCTAAGTTGAGAGGACCTGCCGCAACTCGAGAAAATTCAGGAGGTTCTCCCTCCAGGCGAGGTGAGGCCCATTTCCCGCAGAGGCATCTCGAGGCTAATCACACCTAACCCTCGGAACTTCCAAAGGGTCCTTCACACCCTTACTGCAACTCAAGAAGTTCCCCGACATACCCGTCTCCACTCGGAGAGGAAGCACGAAAGTTCCGCCCACATCCAGAGGAGCCCCCGTTTCCGCCTCCTAGCTCGAGAGGAGGGATCCTTCCCCTGCGTGTTCGGGAAAGAATTCCCGGTGTTCCCGTCGCATCTGAAGAGGAGGAGCTCTCCAAAGGAAAGCCGAGAGGAACTCCAGGGTCGTGCCACCATTCCCAGAGTCCCCCAGATGTCTCACTCCATTCCAGGGAAACCTGTTTTCCCTGCACTGCCGTCCGACTTTCAAGCCGAGGATCGACTCACACCACGGTGGCACGTGGGACAGCCCTGTGGGAAAGACTCGTGGGAAAACCTCGTGGGAAAGCCACGAGGGAAAGCCACAGATCCGTGATCCACGCG
>NW_017198755.1:0-7575 GCF_001704415.2 Capra hircus | reverse complement strand
GGCAAGACCGTGAAGAAAAAGACTCTTTCCTTGAGTCGGCAAAATACATTGGAATATAAATTAGCACATCTTTTAGGGAAAACTAAGACATAAAGAGATGCTTCAGTTTTCTAGCCAAGGTGCAGTGACAGAAAATCAGATTAACCCTCCTTCCAAATCTCACTCTCCACCTTTGTCCCGCTCCCCAAAGTGAAATAAGGACACTGTGAAATCTGATTTCTAAGACACTGGAATCAGGCAGCAAAGATAGCAAGCCTTGAGAGGTGACAAACAAACAAGATGAGTCTTGTCATGGGCCCACCTTCCTGCTTTCAGTGAGTTCCCAAGCTGGGCACCAAGAGGAGGATTTCAGGTCAATTTTTCATTTGACTCTGGAGATGAAGCTGAATATCGGTGGAGAGTAAGGCAGCTAGAGCTCACAGGACAAAAATCCAGTGATTCTTATTTGCAAAGTAGATGTAAAGAGCAAAGGTATGGATAGATCAAAAGCTGAAAAGGGGAGTTCGGGGAATTGGGAAATTAGGATTTACCTATATACACTATTGATGCTATGTATGACAGCACCCTTATGGCAGAAAGTGAGGAAGAATTAAAGAGCCTCTTGATGAAAGTGAAAGAGGAGAGTGAAAATGTTGTTTTAAAAGCTCACATCAGAAATCTAAGATCAGGGCATCCAGCCCCATTACTTCATGGCAATAGATGGGGAAACAGTAGAAACCATGGCAGACTTCCTTTTTCTGAGCTCCAAAAATCACTGCAGATGGTGACTGCAGCCATGATATTAAAAGATGCTTACTCCTTGGAAGGAAAGTTATCACCAACCTAGACAGCATATTAAAAAGCAGAGATATTACTTTGCCAACAAAGGTCCGTCTAGTCAAGGCTATGGTTTTCCAGTGGTTGTGTATGGATGTGAGAGTTGGATATAAAAAGAAAGTGAGCACAGAAGAATTGATGCTTTTGAACTGTGGTGTTAGAGAAGACTCTTGAGAGTCCCCTCGACGGCAAGGAGATCCAACCAGCCCATCCTAAAGGAGATCAGTCCTGGGTGTTCATGGGAAGGACTGATGTTGAAACTGAATCTCCAATATTTGGCCACTTCATGTGAAGAGCTGACTCATTTGAAAAGACCCTGATGCTGGGAAAGATTGAGGGCAGGAGAAGAAGGGGATGACAGAGGATGAGATGGTTGGATGGCATCACCAACTCAGTGGACATAGGTTTGGGTGGACTCCGGGAGTTGGTGATGGACAGGGAGGCCTGGTGTGTTACGGTTCATGGGGTCACAAAGAGTCAAACATGACTGAGCGACTGAACTGAGTGTATGGCATAGGGAATTACTGGATGCTCTGTGGTTACCTAAATGAGAAGGAAATCCTAAAACAAGAGGGGATATATGTATATGTATAGCCGATTCACTGTGCTATTAACACAACATCATAATTAACACATCGTAAGGCAGTTATACTCAAATAAAAGTTAATAATAAAAAAAGAAACATGAAGAAAGGTCCAGTGATGAGACAGTGGGAGACAGAGAATGCTGAGATATGAAAGGGTCTCCCTCAAGTATTCAGCAGAGTAATGATCCGGGTATCCTTATGAAGAAAGTGCCTGAGGCCAAGGAAAGAACATTTTTAAAGGATCCTGGAACAACGCCTGGTGCTCACCACACAGGACAAGCAATCGTATGTAAGTGATCTCCCCACACAGACTGGACTACTTATAACTCATGGGCCATTGGGAAGAACATTCAAAAAACTCTTGTGATGGACAGGGAGGCTTGGCTGTTAAAATGCTGCACTCAGTATCCCCGTAAATTTGGAAAACTCAGCAGGGCGGCACAGGACTGGAAAAGGTCGGTTTTCATTCCACTCCCAAACAAAGGCAGTGCCAAAGAATGTTCCAACTACCACACAATTGTGCTCATCTCACATGTTGCAAAGTAATGGTCAAAATTCTCACTGTGAGGCTTTCACAGTATGTAAACTGAGAATGTCCATATGTGCAAGCTGGATTCAGAAAAGGCAGAGGAACCAGAGATCAAATTGCCACATCCGTTGATTCATAGTAAAAGCAAGAGGGTTCCAGAAAAATATCTACTTCTGCTTTCTTGAGTACGCCAAAGACTTTGACTGTGTGGATCACAACAAACTGTGGAAAATTCTTCAAGAGATGGGAATACCAGACCACCTTACCTGCCTCCTGAGAAATCTGTATGCAGGTCAAGAAGCAACAGTTAGAATCAGACATGAAGAACGGACTGGTTCCAAACTGAAAGGAGTATGTCAAGACTGTGTGCTGTCACCCTGCTTATTTAACTTCTATGCAAAGTACATCATGTGAAATGCCTGCCTGGATGAAGCACAAGCTGGAATCTACATTTCTGCAAGAAATATCAATACCCTTATATATGCAGACGACACCAGGTTTATGGCAGAAAGCGAAAAGGAAGTAAAGAGCCTCTTGATGAAAGTGAAAGAGGAGAGTGAAAAAGCTGGCTTAATATTCAACATCCAAAAAAGTAAGATCATGGCATCCGATCCATCACTTCATGGCAAATAGATGGGGAAACAATGGACAACAGTGAGAGACTTTATTTTCTTGGGCTCCAAAAATCACTGTACATGGGGACCACCGCCATGAAATTAAAAGACGCTTGCTCCTTGGAAGAAAAGCTATGACCAACCTAGACAGCATATTAAAAAGCCAGAGATATTCCTTTGCCAACACAGGTCGGTCTAATCAAAGCTATGGTTCTTCCAGTAGTCGTGTATGGATGTGAGAGTTGGACTATAAAGGAAACTGAGTACCAAAGAATTGATGCGTTTAAACTGGTGTTGGAGAAGCCTCTTGAGAGCCCCTTGGACTGCAAGGAGATCCAACCAGTCCATCCTAAAGGAAATCAGTCCTGAATACTCATCAGAAGGACTAATGCTGAAGTTGAAGCTCCAATATTTTGGCCACCTGGTGGGAAGAGCTGACTCAGTGTAAAAGTCTCTGATGCTGGGAAAGATTGAAGGCAAGAGGAGGAGTGGGTGGCTGAGGATGAGATGGTTGGATGGCATCACCGACTCAATACACATGCATTTGAACAACTCCAGGGTTTGGTGAGAGACAGGGAAGCCTGATGTGTTGCTGTCCTTGGATCACTACTGAACTGAAGAAACTGGGGAACAGTTCCTTACAACCAGAAAGCTCCATAGGGCCTACAACCAGCCCATCTTTCTCTGCTCTGAGTCACCTTGTAGAACAAGCCACAGTCAGCGAATCCAAGGAGGGCACAGGACAAAGCTGACTGCAGGATACTTTGACCGACCGCCTGATATCCCCTCACCTTTTCATCTGGGCCCTACATCGTCTCTACCTGTGACACCTATTATTCTCTGAAAACCAAGAAGTTCGTCCCTTGTGAAGACACTTCGCTTTCCCTCACCAGCACACCCGCGGGACAATCTGATTTGAGTCAGAGAACAAAAGGGAACGAATTCAACTCTATACCGCGGTTTCCAGCCAAAGACACAATGGATGAAGAGGGTCGGGGTCTGCGGATTGAGCTGATCCAGGAGGAAAAGCAGCCGGTCCTCGAGCCGCTATCAGGGGAGGCCCCGAATCAGGTCAAGATCAGGGAGTAGATGGACCCGCCCCTCACCAGCTGAGAACCAAGTGGCCCCTGCTTCGCAAGTTAGGTTCAGAAAGAGAGCTTGACCTCTCACCACACCTGGATTCCAGGTCTTCCCTCACGACCTGCGGAGCCTACCTTGTCCAGTTCTTGGATGAGGCTGAACCTCTGATCCAGGGGTTGGGCGGGCGTCGTTGCGCTTTGTCACACCTTCGGGGGCAGGGGATGGATCCGTCCCCTCGGCGCGCTCCACTCGCCGGCCCGAAGCCCTGTGCCCACCATTTCTGCTGCAGGGAGCCGTGTGTCTGTGGTCCCTCGGGCGTCCGCTGTGCGTCCACCCTGACGGGGAGAGGACCACCTCACCTCGTCCCGTCCACGTGGGACGTCAGCATGCCGGACGCGACAGAAAACGATGAATCCGCTCCTCTGTCTGGAGGTGGGAGGTGACAACTAGGACCTGCAGGGGAGGAAAGCAAGGCGAAATCTCGAGAAACGCCCTGATCTAAAGCCCTTTTCAAGTCTGCCTCTTTGGGAACTCAGGCCTCTAGCGCGCTTGAGGTGCTGTCGCGCTCACACTCTCGACCGCACTCGGAGTCCACGCGGAACCAGGAGGAGCCCTGCGGCCTGGGGGCCGGTGCGCATGCGGCCGCGCCTGCCTCGGGTCTGAGCCCGTGAACCTCAGACGCGAAGGCAACGCTGCACTGAGAAAAGGAGGAAAGCCACTGCTGGAGGAAAGGGCACGTGCATTCCCCAGATTGAGAAGCTCTACTGCTAAAGGAAACCAGAGACAGACAGACACACACAGACAACCTTGCATTAAACCCTTTCAGCGAAAAGAAACTCTGCCTGCTGTGAGGTACATACGAAGACCCTTCAAGACACCGGCTTTCTGAAAAACAAAACAAAACAAAACAAAACGCCTTTACCTCTCTTAAACTCGCGCTCCACGACCTGTTGAACAGCAAAATTATAAAAGGAAAACAAGAGGCGTTTCAGACATTGTAAAATGTAAAACTAAGCGGTCCTTCAAGCAGAATCTCAAGTTTGGAATGAAGACGGTTAGATCTGCGTGGACCGCGCCTGGCTCCTCTGCGGCTTTACGCTGGGCCTGGTAGGCAAAGGAATTCAACAAATGACCCGAGCCTCAGTCTTTGCGGCGGTTCCTGCTAAACGTGAAAGCGTGATGCAAGTCTGGACTGAAACTAGAGGACTAGCATCAGCCACAGAGGCAGGAATCTGAGGAACCCCGGTGCTAGGCGGCGCCGGAGAAGCGCTGCTCTGAAAGGCCTGCGAGAGAGGAGCGCACGGGTCAGGCGGGCAGAGGGGAGGGCGGGTCCTCTGTTTCCCGAGTGGGATTGGAAGCATCGAGCCAGGTCCCCTGGCGCCATGAAAGGGACTCCAAGGCACTGGATCTGCCTCTGGAAGGGCTGTGTCCACCTTGACGGACGTGGGGCCACCTGGGGCTCAGACGCACCTTACTCCCCCCGCTCCTGAGGCTTCTGAGAACTGGGGAGTCAGGGGAGGCGACCTCTGCTCTTGGGCGCAAAGCTGGCACACAGGGACCTCGCCCCGGGAGAGGCGAGGAACCCTAAATCAGGCCCTTTCAGGAACTGCAGATCCTTGCCTGACGGATTGTTTTCAGAGTCCTCTTCCTTTGAAAATTTGAAGGTCAGGTGTGTTCAAACATGCAGTTCTTGAATATGTCACTAGACACAAGTGGTCGTGTGGTTTCCGTAGTGTAGTGGTTATCACGTTCGCCTAACACGCGAAAGGTCCCCGGTTCGAAACCGGGCGGAAACAACTTCACTTTCCTCCAAGGTTTTAGATTCACATTTTAAATACAAAATAGAGGTCTGCCTCGTGGAATGAGGCTTGCAGCTTCAGCTTCAGCATCAGTCCTCCCAAAGAATATTCAGGGTTGATTTCCTTTAGGACTGACTGGTTTCATCTCTCCTTGACCTGCATACAGGTTTTTCTGGAGGCAGGTAAGATGGTCTGCTATTCCCACCTCTTGAAGAATTTTCCATATTTTGTTGTGATCCACACAGTCAAAGGCTTTAGTGGAGTCAATGAAGCAGAAATAGATGTCTTTCTGGAATTCTCTTGCTTTTTCTATGATGCGATGGAGGAAAAATGCAGGGAAAAAAGGAGGAAATGGATAGAACCAAATTAATTGGAGAAATATACGGAAAAGGTTAACTAGAGAGTGCTACAAACAATGGAGGAAATGTCCTTGGTAAAAGGCGTTTACAGGGTGATGACGATGAGCCTACTTTTTCATGCATTCTAGGATTCCCAGTCAACCTGCTTTCCTCCAGAGATCCTCTCTGAGGATCAGAGACTACCTGGACGTAAGTCCTTGTGTGTGTGTGTGTGTGTGTGTACACAAAGACACAGAGGAGTAGGGTAGTAGTGGAGTAATTCCCATAGGTGGCCCCGCAGAGTATGTACTTTTTTCATCACTCGGGTGAATGAAGTTTTAATCCATATCGTTGCCATGTATCAGAAATTTGTTTCATTTTATTGAAGAGTAGTGTTTCTTGGAGTGACTATGTCACAATCATATCTATTCACTTTGTGCTAGACATTTGAATGGTTTTCAATTTGGGGACTATTATGAACAAAGCTACTATAAGCAAGTCCCTTTTGTGGGCGTATTCTTTTTATAAATTCCATTTTAAATTTTCTATTCTATTCTTTAATATGACTTCCCTGGTGGCTCAGATGGTAAAGCGTCTGTCTACAATTCGGGAGACCTGGGTTCAATCCCTTGGTCGGGAAGATCCCCTGGAGAAGAAAAATGGCAATCTACTCCAGTACTATTGCCTGGAAAATCCCATGGACAGAGGAGCCAGGTAGGCTAAGGTCCATGGGGACGCAAAGAGTCGGACACGACTAAGCAACTTCACTATCACTTCACTATTCTTTAATATACATTTATTTTGTGAATGGATGTTACATTCATCATGACAAAATTTATTGAAATGTTTAAAAATGTATTCAAATGTTACAAAAGACTGAAGTGCCAGCTTATCTTTAATTGTTTCCTCCTAGAACATACTTAATATTGGCCACCTACTGTGCCAGCTGTGTTATTTGATTATCTCATTTAGTCTACACAATAGCCTCCATACGTCCCACCTATAACCTCAGGATAGTTCTTCTAAGGCCCTGAGGAGACTCCAATATGGTTGACTCCTGTGGGTGCTCATCCCTCTCGCTTTCTCTCTGCTCCTCTCCTTTGATCGACTCAGCTCACTCTCACCTCAGAAAATGAAGTGAAATCCACTTTGGGTTTTGTGCCAGGGAGGACCCCTAGGTCCCTATCACCAACCGCATATTCTATTTAGGTAAACCAGAGTGTCCCATCTGAGGTAAAATTTCTGCAAATAAGAGTGTTATTTTCTTTTTCTTTGCCTTCACCCTTTGCCATAGCCCAGAGGGGGCAGACAGGTTGTCAGGGCGGGAGGCGGGGTTTCCTGGGTCCCTTAGTTTTCTCACAGCGCTCATCACACTCCTAAGCTGCCCACCATCTCTTACCTGTAACATATAAGGTTTGTCAGTGGTGGAGTGGGAATGGAGGCAGGAGAACTCTTCTTTTATTCTTCATATATTTCTGATTTGGAGACGGGTAAGGAACCAGAGATCAAATTGTCAACATCCGCTGGACCATGGAAAAAGCAAGAGAGTTCCAGGAAAACATCTATTTTCTGCTTTATTGACTATGCCAGAGCCTTTGACTGTATGGATCACAATAAACTGTGGAAAATTCTGAAAGAGATGGGAATAATCAGACCACCTAACCTGCCTCTTGAGAAATCTGTATGCAGGTCAGGAAGCAACAGTTAGAACTGGACATGGAACAACACACTGGTTCCAAAATAGGAAAAGGAGTACGTCAAGGCTGTATATTGTCACCCTGCGTGCTTATGTGGTAACTTCCTTATGCTGAGG
>NW_017198754.1:0-7575 GCF_001704415.2 Capra hircus | reverse complement strand
AGGAAGCACGAGAGTCCCGCCCTCAATCCGGAGAGGACCCCGTTTCTGCCTCCAGCTCGAGGGCAGGGATCCTTTCCCTGCGTGGACGGGAAAGAATTCCCGGCGTTCCCGTCGCATCTCAAGAGGAGCGCTCTCCACAGGGAAAAGCAAGAGGAATTCCAGGGTCGTGTCACCATTCCCAGAGTCCCCCAGATGTCTCAGTCCATTCCAGGGAAACCTGTTTTTCCCTACACTGCCTCGACTTTCAACCGAGGATCGACTCACAACACGGTGGAACATGGGACAGCCCTGTGGGAAAGCCTCGTGGGAAAGCCTAGCGGGAAAGCCTCGAGGAAATCCACAGATGCCGTGGTCCAGGCGAACGGAAGCGCAACACTGCTGCTACAGCTGGGGAGGAAAGCACACGTGCATGTCCCCACTCGAGACGAGGACTGACTCCCCTGGGGAGACTCCAGAAGTACCCCAAGATCCATGTCAGCACTGGAGAGCAATCCTCAGGTTCCGGCACCGACTCCACACAAGTCTTATGCCCCGGCATCGACGAGAGAGGAATCCCGAGAGGCACCCGAGCAATTCGCATGGGGACTGGCCTTTCGTGAGGCCACCAGAGCGGGTCCCTGAGGTACCCGTCGTAAGCCGAGAGCGCCTGCCACAACTCAAGAAAATCCAGGAGTTTCTCCCCTCCAGGCGAATGAGGCCCATTTCCACTGAGGTGTTTCGAGGCTAATCACACCTAACCTCTGAAAATTCCAAAACGGTCCTTCACGCCATTGCTGCAACTCAAGAAGTTCCCCGACATACCCGTCTCCACTCGAGAGGTAGCACGACAGTCACGAACACATCCAGAGGAGCCCAGTTTCCGCCTCCTAGCTCGAGAGGAGGGATCCTTACCCTGCGTTTTCGGGAAAGAATTCCCGGCGTTCCGTCGCATCTCAAGAGGAAGCGCTCTCCACAGGAAAGGCGAGAGGAACTCCAGGGTCGTGCCACCATTCCAGAGTCCCCAGAGGTCTCAGTCCATTCCAGGGAAACCTGTTTTCCATGCACTGCCATGACTTTCAAGCCGAGAAACGACTCACACAACGGTGGCATTTGGGACAGCCGTGTGGGAAACCCTCGTGGGAAAGCCTCGAGGGAAAGCCACAGATCCCTTGCTGCCCGCGAAGGGAAGCGCGACACTGCAGCTAGAGCTCAGGAGTAGAGCCCACCTGCATGGCCCCATTCGAGACGAGGACTGACTCCCGTGGGAGACTCCAGAAGTACCCCAAGATCCATGTCAGCGCTGGAGAGGAATCCTCAGGTTCCGGCACCCACTCCACACGAGATCGTAGGCCCGGCATCGACGGGAGAGGAATTCCGAGAGGGTCCCGAGCAACTCGCATAGGGAATGGCCTTTCCAGAGGCCACCAAAGCAGGTCCCTGAGGTCCCCGTCGTAAGTCGAGAGCACCTGTCGCAACTCGAGAAAATCCAGGAGGTTCTCCCCTCCAGGCGAGATGAGGCCCATTTCCGCTGACGACTCGAGGCTAATCACACCTAACCTCTGAAACTTCCAAAGGGTCCTTCACGTCCTTGCTGCAACTCAAGAATTTCCCGACATACCTGTCTCCACTCGAGAGGAAGCACGAGAGTCCTGCCCACATCCAGAGGAGCCCCGTTTCCGTCTCCTACTCGAGAGGAGGGATCCATTCCCTGCGTTGTCGGAAAGAATTCCCGGTGTTCCTGTAGCATCTCAAGAGGAGGCGCTCTCCACAGGAAAGGCGAGAGGAACTCCAGGGTCGTGCCACCATTCCAGAGTCCCCCAGATGTCTCAATCCATTCCAGGGAAACCTGTTTTCACTGCATTGCCTTGGCTTTCAAGCCTAGGATCGACTCACACCACGGTGGCACGTGGGACAGCCCTTTGGGAAAGCCTCGTGGGAAAGCTCGTGGGAAAGACTCGAGGGAAAGCCACAGATCCCTTACTCCACAAGAAGGGAAGCGAGATACTGCAGCTACAGCTCGGGAGGTAAGCGCATGTGCATGCGCCCACTCGAGACGAGGACTGACTCCCCTGGGGAGACTCCAGAAGTACCCAAGATCCATGTCAGCAATGGAGAGGAATCCTCAGGTTCCTGCACCGACTCCACGCAAGGCCTTAGGCCCAGGCATTGATGGGAGTGAAATCCCGAGAGGCCCTCGAGCCACTCGCATGGGGACTGGCCTTCCTGAGGCCACCAGAGCGAGTCCCTGAGGTCCCCGTCATAAGGGAGAACCTGCCACAACTCGAGAAAATCCAGGAGGTTCTTCCCTTCAGACGAGATGAGGCCCATTTCCACAGAGGCGACTCGAGGCTAATCACACCTAATCTCTGGACCTTCCAAAGGGCCCTTCACACCCTTGCTGCAACTCAAGAAGTTCCCTGACATACCCGTCTCCACTCGAGAGGAAGCACGAGAGTCCCGCCCACATCCAGAGGAGCCCTGTTTCCCCTCCTAGCTCGACAGGAGGGATCCTTTCCCTGCGTGTTCGGAAAAGAATTCCTGGCGTTCCCGTAACATATCAAGAGGGGCGCTCTCCACAGGAAAGGCGAGAGGAACTCCAGGGTCGTGTCACCATTCCCAGAGTCCCCCAGATGTCTCAGTCCATTCCAGGGAAGCCTGTTCCCCGGCACTGCCTCGACTTTCAAACGAGGATCGAACTGACACCACGGTGGCACGTGGGACATCACTGGGGGAAAGCCTCGTTGGAAAGCCTGGTGGGAAAGCGTCGTGGGAAAGCCTCATGGGAAAGCCTCGAGGGAAAGCCACAGATCCTATGATCCACGGAAGGGAAGCGTGACACTGCTGCTACAGCTCGGGAGGAAAGGGCACGTGCATACCCCCACTGGAGACGAGGACTCACTCCCCTGGGGAGACATTCAGAAGTACCCAAGAGCGATGTCAGCACTGCATAGGAATTCTCAGTTTCCGACACCGACTCCACACAAGGTCTTAGGGCCCAGGCATCGATGGGAGAGGAATCCCGAGCGGCCCCCGAGCAAATCGCATGGGGGACTGGCCTTTCCTGAGGCCACCAGAGCAGTGTCCCTGAGGTCCCTGTCGTAAGTCGAGAGCACCTGCCCGCAACTCGAGAAAATCCAGGAGGTTCTGCCCTCCAGGCGAGATGAGGCCCATTTCGCTGAGGCGTCTCGAGGCTAATCACACCTAATCTCTGGAACTTCCAAAGGGTCCTTCACACCCTTGCTGCAACTCAAGAATTTCCATGACATACCCGTCTCCACTCGAGAGGAAGCAGCAAGAGCTCCGCTCACATCCAGAGGAGCCCCGTGTCCGCCTCGGTAGTTCGAGAGGAGGGATCCTTTCCCCTGTGTGGATGGGAAGTGAATTCCCGCGGTTCCCGTCGCATCTCAAGATGAGGCGCTCTCCACAGGAAAGGCGAGAGGAACTCAAGGGTCGTGTCACCATTACGCAGAGTCCCCCAGATGTCTCAGTCCATTCCAGGGAAACCTGTTTCCCTGCACTGCCTCGACTTTCAAGCCGAGGATCGACTCACATCACGGTGGCACGTGGGACAGCCCTGTGGGAAAGCCTCGTGGGAAAGCCCCGTGGGAAAGCCTCGTGGGAAAGTCTCTAGGGAAAGCCACAGATCCCTTGATCACACGCCGAAGGGAAGGCGTGACACTGCCTGCCTTACAAGCCTCTGGAGGAAATCGCACGTGCATGCCCCACTACGGAGGACTACGACCTGACTCCCCTGGGGAGACTCCAGAAGTACCCCAAGATCCATGTTCCAGCACTGGGAGAGGAATCCTCCAAGTTCCAGGCACCGAATTCACACAAGGTCGTAGGCCCCGGCATCGACGGGGGAGAGGAATCCCGAGAGGGACCCGCGTCTGACTCAGGACCCTCCAGTAAAATGGCTCGACAGTGTCCACCATGCGACTGGTTAGTCCTCGAGGGGCCTCCCTCCTCCGGATTTTCTGGGATCGCTCTCCCGTCGATGGCTCCAGGGGCCCCGCCTCTCCCGACCCTTGTGGTTTGTACGACCTTGTCGGTTCCGTGGCTGAACTGAGGATTCCTCTCCAGTGCTGACATGGATCTTGGGGTACTTCTGGAGTCTCCCCAGGGGAGTCAGTCGTAGTCTCGAGTGGGGGCATTGCACGTGCGATTTCCTCCAGAGCTGTAGGCAGCAGTTGTCACGCTTCCCTTTCGCGTGGATCAAGGGATCTGTGGCTTTCCCTAGAGACTTTCCCACGAGGCTTTCCCACGGGGCTTTCCCACGAGGCTTTCCCACAGGGCTGTCCCACGTGCACCGTGATGTGAGTCGATCCTCGGCTTGAAAGTCGAGGCAGTGCAGGGAAACAGGTTTCCCTGGAATGGACTGAGACATCTGGGGGACTCTGCGAATGGTTGACACGACCCTTGAGTTCCTCTCGCCTTTCCTGTGGAGAGCGCCTCATCTTGAGATGCGACGGGAACGCCGGGAATTCACTTCCCATCCACACAGGGAAAGGATCCCTCCTCTCGAGCTACGAGGCGGACACGGGGACTCCTCTGGATGTGAGCGGAGCTCTTCGTGCTTCCTCTCGAGTGGAGACGGGTATGTCATGGAAATTCTTGAGTTGCAGCAAGGGTGTGAAGGACCCTTTGGAAGTTCCAGAGATTAGGTGTGATTAGCCTCTAGACGCCTCAGCGAAATGGGCCCTCATCTCGCCTGGAGGGCAGAACCTCCTGGATTTTTCTCGAGTTGCGGCAGGTGCTCTCGACTTACGACAGGGACCTCAGGGACACGCTCTGGTGGCCTCAGGAAAGGCCAGTCCCCATGCGATTTGCTCGGGGGCCGCTCGGGATTCCTCTCCCATCGATGCGGGGCCCTAAGACCTTGGTGGAGTTGGTGTCGGAAACTGAGAATTCCTATGCAGTGCTGACATCGCTCTTGGGGTAACTTCTGAATTCTCCCCAGGGGAGTGAGTCCTCGTCTCCAGTGGGGTTATGCACGTGCCGCTTTCCTCCCGAGCTGTAGCAGCAGTGTCACGCTTCCCTTCCCGTGGATCATAGGATCTGATGGCATTTCCCTCGAGGCTTTCCCATGAGGCTTTCCCACGACGCTTTCCCACCAGGCTTTTCAACGAGGGCTTTCCCCAGTGATGTCCCACGTGCCACCGTGGTGTCATCTGAATCCTCGGTTTGAAAGTCGAGGCAGTGCCGGGGAAACAGGCTTCCCTGGAATGGACTGAGACATCTGGGGACTCTGGAATGGTGGCACGACCCTGGAGTTCCTCTCGCCTTTCCTGTGGGAGAGCGCCCCCTCTTGATATGTTACGGGAACCCAGGGAATTCTTTTCCGAACACGCAGGGAAAGGATCCCTCCTGTCGAGCTAGGAGGCGGAAACAGGGCTCCTCTGGATGTGGGCGGGACTCTCGTGCTTCCTCTCGAGTGGGAGACGGGTATGTCAGGGAACTTCTTGAGTTGCAGCAAAGGGTGTGAAGGGCCCTTTGGAAGGTCCAGATGATTAGGTGTGATTAGCCTCGAGTCGCCTCTGTGGAAATGGGCCTCATCTCGTCTGGAAGGGAAGAACCTCCTGGATTTTCCGAGTTGTGGCAGGTGCTCCCTGCTTATGACGGGGACCTCAGGGACTCGCTCTGGTGGCCTCAGGAAGGCCAGTCCCCATGCGAGTGGCTCGAGGGGCCTCTCGGGATTTCACTCCTATCAATGCCTGGGCCTAAGGCCTTGCTGTGGAGTCGGTGCAGGAACCTGAGGATTCCTCTCCATTGCTGACATGGATCTTGGGTACTTCTGGAGTCTCCCCAGGGGAGTCAGTCCTCGTCTCGAGTGGGCGCATGCACATGCGCTTACCTCCCGAGCTGTAGCTGCAGTATCTCGCTTCCCTTCTTGTGGAGTAAGGGATCTGTGGCTTTCCCTCGAGTCTTTCCCACCGAGGCTTTCCCACGAGGCTTTCCCAAAGGGCTGTCCCACGTGCCACCGTGGTGTGAGTCGATCCTAGGCTTGAAAGCCAAGGCAATGCAGTGAAAACAGGTTTCCCTGGAATGGATTGAGACATCTGGGGGACTCTGGGAATGGTGGCACGACCCTGGAGTTCCTCTCGCCTTTCCTGTGGAGAGCGCCTCCTCTTGAGATGCTACAGGAACACCGGGAATTCTTTCCCGACAACGCAGGGAATGGATCCCTCCTCTCGAGTAGGAGACGGAAACGGGGCTCCTCTGGATGTGGGCAGGACTCTCGTGCTTCCTCTCGAGTGGAGACAGGTATGTCGGGGAAATTCTTGAGTTGCAGCAAGGACGTGAAGGACCCTTTGGAAGTTTCAGAGGTTAGGTGTGATTAGCCTCGAGTCGCCTCAGCGGAAATGGGCCTCATCTCGCCTGGAGGGGAGAACCTCCTGGATTTTCTCGAGTTGCGACAGGTGCTCTCGACTTACGACGGGGACCTCAGGGACCTGCTTTGGTGGCCTCTGGAAAGGCCATTCCCTATGCGAGTTACTCGGGACCTCTCGGAATTCCTCTCCCGTCGATGCCGGGGCCTACGATCTCGTGTGGAGTGGGTGCCGGAACCTGAGGATTCCTCTCCAGCGCTGACATGGATCTTGGGGTACTTCTGGAGTCTCCCCACGGGAGTCAGTCCTCGTCTCGAATGGGGCCATGCAGGTGGGCTCTACTCCTGAGCTCTAGCTGCAGTGTCGCGCTTCCCTTCGCGGGCAGCAAGGGATCTGTGGCTTTCCCTCGAGGCTTTCCCACGAGGGTTTCCCACACGGCTGTCCCAAATGCCACCGTTTGTGTGAGTCGTTTCTCGGCTTGAAAGTCATGGCAGTGCATGGAAAACAGGTTTCCCTGGAATGGACTGAGACCTCTGGGGGACTCTGGGAATGGTGGCACGACCCTGGAGTTCCTCTCGCCTTTCCTGTGGAGAGCGCTTCCTCTTGAGATGCGACGGAACGCCGGGAATTCTTTCCCGAAAACGCACGGTAAGGATCCCTCCTCTCGAGCTAGGAGGCGGAAACTGGGCTCCTCTGGATGTGTTCGTGACTGTCGTGCTACCTCTCGAGTGGAGACGGGTATGTCGGGGAACTTCTTGAGTTGCAGCAATGGCGTGAAGGACCGTTTTGGAATTTTCAGAGGTTAGGTGTGATTAGCTCGAAACACCTCAGTGGAAATGGCCTCATTCGCCTGGAGGGGAGAAACTCCTGGATTTTTTTGAGTTGTGGCAGGCGCTCTCGGCTTACGACGGGGTACCTCAGGACCCGCTCTGGTGGCCTCACGAAAGGCCAGTCCCCATGCGAATTGCCGGGTGCCTCTCGGGATTCTCTCTCGTCGATGCCGGGGCATAAGACCTGTGTGGAGTCGGTGCCGGAACCTGAGGATTGCTCTCCAGTGCTGACATGGATCTTGGGGTACTTCTGGAGTCTCCCCAGGGGAGTCAGTCCTCGTCTCGAGTGGGGACATGCACGTGTGCTTTCCTCCCAGCTGTAGCAGCAGTGTTGCGCTTCCGTTCGCCTGGACCGCGGCATCTGTGGATTTCCCTCGAGGCTTTCCCGCTAGGCTTTCCCACGAGGCTTTCCCACAGGGCTGTCCCACGTTCCACCG
>NW_017198753.1:0-7575 GCF_001704415.2 Capra hircus | reverse complement strand
TCAGCGGAAATGGGCCTCAATCTCGCCAGGAGGGGAGAACTCCTGGATTTTCTGGAGTTGGGCAGGTGCTCTCGACTTACGATGCGGACCTCAGGGACCCGCTCTGGTGGCCTCAGGAAAGGCCAGTCCCCATGCGAGTTGCTATTGGGCCTCTCGGGATTCCTCCCGTCGATGCCTGGGCCTAAACCTTGTGTGGAGTCGGTGCCGGAACCTGAGAATACCTCTCCAGTGCCGACATGGATCTTGGGGTACTTCTTGAGTCTCCCCAGGGGAGTCAGTCCTTGTCTCGAGTGGGGGCATGCACGTGCACTTTCCTCCCGAACTGTAGCAGCAGTGTCACGCTTCCCTTCGCGTGGATCAAGGGATCTGTGGCTTTCCCTCGAGGCTTTCCCAGGAGGCTTTCCCACGAGGCTTTCCCACAGGCTTTCCACAGGGCTCTCCCACGTGCCACCGTGGTGTGAGTCGATCCCTCGCTTGAAAGTCGAGGCAGTGCAGGGAAAACAGGTTTCCCTGAAATGGACTGAGACATCTGGGGGACTCTGGGAATGTGGCACGATCCTGGAGTTCCTCTCGCCTTTCCTGTGGAGAGCGCCTCCTCTCGAGATGCGACAGGAACGTGGGAATTCTTTCCCCACCAGCAGGGAAAGGATCCCTCCTCTCGAGCTAGGAGGCGGAAGCGGGGGCTCCTCTGGATGTGGGCGGTACTCTCGTGCTTCCTCTCGAGTGGAGACAGGTATGTCGGGGAACTTCTTGAGTTGCAGCAAGGGTTTGAAGGACCCTTTGGAAGTTCCAGACTTAGGTGTGATTAGCCTGGTGACGCTCAGCGGAAATGGGCCTCATCTCGCCTGGAGAGGAGAACCTCCTGGATTTTCTCGAGTTACGGCAGGTGCTCTCACCTTAGGACGGGGACCTCAGGGACCCGATCTGTGTGCCCTCAGGAAAGGCCGGTCCCCATGCGAGTTGCTATTGGGCCCCTCGGGATTCCTCTCCCTTCGATGCCGGGGCCTAAGACCTTGTGTGAAGTTGATGCCGGAACCTGAGGATTCCTCTCCAGTGCTCACATGGATCTTGAGTACTTTTGGAGTCTCCCCAGGGGAGTCAGTCCTCGTCTCCAGTGGGGGCATGCACGTGCGCTTTCCTCTCGAGCTGTAGCAGCAGAGTCATGCTTCCCTTCCCGTGAATCAAGGGATCTGTGGCTTTCCCTCGAGGCTTTCCCACGAGTCTTTCCCACAGGGCTCTCCCACGTGCCACTGTGGTGTGCGTGGATCCCTCGGCTTGAAAGTCGAGGCAGTGCAGGGAAAACAGGTTTCCCTGGAATGGACTGAGACATCTTGGGTACTCTGGGAATGGTGGCACGACCCTGGAGTTCCTCTTGCCTTTCCAGTGGAGAGCGCCTCCTCTTGAGATGCGAAGGGAACGCGGGGAATTCCTTCCAGAAAACGCAGGGAAAGAATCCCTCCTCTCGAGCTATGAGGCGGAAACGGACTCCTCTGGATGTGGGCGGGACTCTAGTGCTTCCTCTCGAGTGGAGACGGGTATGTCGAGGAACTTATTGAGTTGCAGCAACGGTGGAAGGACCCTTTTGGAAGTTCCAGAGATTAGGTGTGATTAGGCCTTGAGACACCTCAGCGGAAATGGGCCTCATCTCGCCTGGAGGGGAGAACCTCCTGGATTTTCTGCAGTTGCGGCAGGTGCTCTCGACTTACGACGGACTCCTCCGGGACCCGCTCTGGTGGCCTCAGGAAAGGCCAGTCCCCATGCGAGTTGCTATTGGGCCTCTTGGGATTCCTCTCCCGTCGATACCGGGGCTTAAGACCTTGTGTGGATTCGGTGGGGAACCTGAGGATTCCTCTCCAATGCTGACATGGATCTTGTGGTACTTCTAAAGTCTCCCCATGGGGAGTCAGTCCTCGGTTTCGAATGGGGGCATGCACATGCGCTTTCCTCTCGGGCTGTAGCAGCAGTGTCACACTTCCCAATGAGTGGATCAAGGGATCAGGGGCTTTCCCTGGAGGCTTTCCCACGAGACTTTCCCACGAGGCTTTGCCACAGGGCGCTGTCGCACGTGCCACCATGGTGTGAGTCGATCCTCGGCTTGAAAGTCGAGGCAGTGCAGGGAAAACAGGTTTCCCTGGAATGGACTGAGACATCTGGGGGACTCTGGGGAATGGTGGCACGACCCTGGAGTTCCTCTCGCCTTTCCTGTGGAGAGTGCCTCCTCTTGAGATGCGTCTGCAACGCCGGGAATTCTTTCCCGACCACGCAGGGAAAGGATCCCTCCTCTCGAGCTATGAGGCGGAATCGGGGCTCCTCTGGATGTGGGAGGGATTCTCGTGTTTCCTCTCGAGTGGAGACGGGTATTTCAGGGAACTTCTTGAGTTACAGCCAGGGTGTGAAAGACGCATTGGAAGTTCCAGAGGTTAGATGTGATTAGCCTCGAGACGCCTCAGCGGAAATGGGCCTCATCTCGCCTGGAGGGGAGAACCTCCTGGATTTTCTGCAGTTGCGGCAGGTGCTTCTCGACTTACGACGGACTCCTCCGGGACCCGCTCTGGTGGCCTCAGGAAAGGCCAGTCCCCATGCGAGTTGCTATTGGGGCCTCTTGGGATTCCTCTCCCGTCGATACCGGGCTTAAGACCTTGTGTGGATTCGGTGCGGGAACCTGAGGATTCCTCTCCAATGCTGACATGGATTCTTGTGGTACTTCTAAAGTCTCCCCATGGGAGTCAGTCCTCGTTTCGAATGGGGGGCATGCACATGCGCTTTCCTCTCGGGCTGTAGCAGCAGTGTCACACTTCCCAATGAGTGGATCAAGGGATCAGGGGCTTTCCCTGGAGGCTTTCCACGAGACTTTCCCACGAGGCTTTGCACAGGGCTGTCGCACGTGCCACCATGGTGTGAGTCGATCCTCGGCTTGAAAGTCGAGGCAGTGCAGGGAAAACAGGTTTCCCCTGGAATGGACTGAGACATCTGGGGGACTCTGGGAATGGTGGCACGACCCTGGAGTTCCTCTCGCCTTTCCTGTGGAGAGTGCCTCCTCTTGAGATGCGTCTGCAACGCCGGGAATTCTTTCCCGACCACGCAGGGAAAGGATCCCTCCTCTCGAGCTATGAGGCGGAATCGGGCTCCTCTGGATGTGGAGGGATTCTCGTGTTTTCCTCTCGAGTGGAGACGGGTATTTCAGGGAACTTCTTGAGTTACAGCCAGGGGTGTGGACGCATTGGAAGTTCCAGAGGTTAGATGTGATTAGCCTCGAGACGCCTCAGCGGAAATGGGCCTCATCTCGCCTGGAGGGGAGAACCTCCTGAATTCTCTCGAGTTGTGGCAGGGGCTCTCGACTTACGACGGGGACCTCAGGGACCCGCTCTGGTGGCCTCAGGAAAGGCCAGTCCCCATGCGAGTTGCTCGGGGCCTCTCGGGATTCCTCTCCTGTCGATGCTGGGGCCTAAGACCTTGTGTGGAGTCCGTGTCAGAACCTGAGGATTCCTCTCCAGTGCTGACATGGATCTTAGGGCACTTCTGGAGTCTCCCCAGGGGAGTCAGTCCTCGTCTCGAGTGGGGGCATGCACGTGCGCTGTTCCTCTCATGCTGTAGCAGCAGTGTTGCACTTCCCTTTGGGTGAATCAAGGGATCTGTGGCTTTCCCTCGAGGCTTTCCCAGAGGCTTTCCCACGAGGCTTTCCCACCAGGCTGTCCCACGTGCCACCGTGGTGTGAGTCGATCCTCGGTTTGAAAGTCGAGGCAGTGCAGGGAAAACAGGTTTCCCTTTAATGGACTGAGACATCTGGGGGACTCTGGGAATGGTGGCACGACCCTGGAGTTCCTCTCGCCTTTCCTGTTGAGAGCGCCTCCTCTTGAGATGCGACGGGGAACGCCGGGGAATTCTTTCCCGACCACGCAGGGAAAGGATCCCTCCTCTCGAGCTAGGAGGCGGAAACGGGGCTCCTCTGGATGTGGGCGGGACTCGTGCTTTCTCTCAAGTGGAGACGTAAATGTCGGGGAACTTTTTGAGTTGCAGCAAGGGTGTGAAGGACCCTTTGAAGTTCCAGAGTTTAGGTGTGATTAGCCTCGAGACGCCTCAGCGGAAATAGGCGTCATCTCGCCTGGAGGGCAGAACTCCTAGATTTTTTCTCAGTTGCGACAGATGCTCTCGACTTAAGACGGGAACTTGAGGGACCCGCTCTGGTGGCCGCAGGAAAGGCCAATCCCCTGCGAGTTGGGGGGCCTCTCGGGATTCCTCTCCATCGATGCCAGGGCCTAAAGACCTTGTGTGGAGTCGGTCCCGGAACCTGAGGATTCCTATCCAATGCTTACATGGATCTTGGGGTACTTCTGGGATTCTCCCCAGGGGAGTCAGTCCTCGTCTCCAGTGGGGGCATGCACGTGTGCTTTCCTCTCGAGCTGTAGCAGCAGAGTCACGCTTCCCTTCGCGTTGATCAAGGGATCTGTGGCTTTCCCTCAAGGCTTTCCCACGAGTCTTTCCCAAAGGGCTGTCCCACGTGCCAACGTGGTGTGCGTGGATCCTCAGCTTGAAAGCTGAGGCAGTGCAGGGAAAACAGGTTTCCCTGGAATGGACTGAGACATCTGGGGGACTCTGGGAATGGTGGCACGACCCTGGAGTTCCTCTTGCCTTTGCAGTGGAGAGCGCCTCCTCTTGAGATGCGAAGGGAACGCAGGAAATTCTTTCCAGAACACGCAGGGAAAGGATCCCTCCTCTCGAGCTAGGAGGCGGAAACGGCGCTCCTCTGGATGTGGGCGGGACTCTAGTGCTTCCTCTCGAGTGGAGACTGGTATGTCGGGAACTTCTTGAGTTGGCAGCAAGGGTTTGAAGGACCCTTTGGAAGTTCCAGAGGTTAGGTGTGATTAACCTTGAGACGCCTCAGCGGAAATGGCTCATCTCGCATGGAGGGGAGAACCTCCTGATTTTTTCGAGTTGCGGCTGGTGCTCTCGACTTACGACGTGGACCTCAGGGACCCGTTCTGGTGGCCTCAGGAAAGGCCAGTCCCCATGCGTGTTGCTTGGGGCCTCTCGGGATTCCTCTCCCTTCCATCCGGGCCTAAGACCTTGTGTGAAATCAGTCCGGAACCTGAGGATTCCTCTCCAGTGCTGACATGGATCTTGTGGTTCTTCTGGAGTCTCCCCAGGGGAGTCAGTCCTCGTCTCGAGTGGGGGCATGCACGTGTACTTTCCTCCCGAGCTGCAGCAGCAGTGTCACGCTTCTCTTCCCGTTAACCAGGGGATCTGTGGCTTTCCTTGAGGCTCTCCCACGAGGCTTTCCACGAGGCTTTCCCACAGGGCTGTCCACGTGCCACCGTGGTATAAGGCGATCCTCGCTTGAACGTCGAGGAGGTGCAGGGAACACAGGTTTCCCTGGAATGGACTGAGACATCTGGGGGACTCTGGAATGGTGGCACGACCCTGGAGTTCCTCTCGCCTTTCCTGTGGAGAGCGCCTCCTCTTGAGATGCGACGGGAACGCCGGGAATTCTTTCCCGACCACGCAGGGAAAGGATCCCTCCTTTAGAGTTAGGAGGCGGAAACAGGGTCCTCTGGATGTGGGTGGGACTCTCATGCTTCCTCTCGAGTGGAGACGGGTATGTCGGGGAACTTCTTGAGTTCCAGCAAGGGTGTGAAGGACCCCTTTGGAAATTCCAGAGGTTAGGTGTGATTAGCCTCGAGACGCCTCAACGGAAATGGGCATCATCTCCCCTGGACGGGAGAACCTCCTGGATTCTCTCGAGGTGCGGCAGGTGCTTTCGAGTTTCGACGGGGACCTCAGGGACCCGCTCTTGTGGCCTCAGGAAAGGCCAGTCCATGTGAGTTGTTTGGGGGCCTCTCGGGTTTCCTCTCCCGTCGATGCTGGGGCCTAAAACCTTGTGTGCAGTCGGTGCTGGAACCTGAGGATTCCTCTCCAGTGCTGACATGGATCTTGGGGTACTTCTGGAGTCTCCCAAGGGGAGTCAGTCCTCGTCTCGAGTGGGGTCATGCACGTGCCCTTTCCTCCTGAGCTTTAGCTGCAGTGTCAGGCTTCCCTTCGCTTGTATCAAGGGATCTGTGGCTTTCCCTCGAGGTTTTCCCACGTGGCTTTCCAAGGGCTGTCAAACGTGCCACGGTGGTATAAGGCGATCCTCGCGCTTGAAAGTCAAGGCTGTGCAGGGAAAACAGGTTTCCCTGGAATGGACTGAGACATCTGGGGGACTGGAAAATGGTGGCACGACACTGGAGTTCCTGTCGCCTTTCCTGTGGAGAGCGCCCCCTCTCGAGATGCGACGGGAATGCCGGGAATTCTTTCCCGATCACGCAGGGAAAGGATCCTCCTCTCGACCTATGAAGCGGAAACTGGGCTCCTCCGGATGTGGGCGGGACTCTCGTGCTTCCTCTCGAGTGGAGACGGGTATGTCGGGGAACTTCTTGAGTTGCAGCAAGGTTGTGAAGGACCCTTTGGGAAGTTCCAGAGGTGAGGTGTGATTAGCCTCGAGACCCCTCAGCGGAAATACGCCTCATTTCGCCCGGAGGTGAGACCCTCCTGGATTTCTCGAGTTGCGGCAGGTGCTCTCGACTTCCGACGGGGACCTCAGGGACCCGATCTGGTGGCCTCAGGAAAGGCTAGGCCCCATGCGAGTTGCTCGGGGCGTCTCGGGATTTCTGTCCCGTCGATGCCGGGTCCTAAGACCTTGTGTGGAGTCGGTGCGCGGAACCTGAGGTTTCCTCTCCAATGCTGACATTGATCTTAGGGAACTTCTGGAGTCTACCAAGGGGAGTCAGTCCTCATCTCGAGTTGGAGCATGCACGTGTGCTTTCCTCTCGAGATGAAGCAGCAGTGTCACGCTACCATGAGTGGATCAAGGGATTACTGGCTTTCCCTCGAGGCTTTCCCAAGGCTTTCCCACGAGGCTTTCCCACAGGACTGTCCCCCGTTCCACCGTGGTGTGAGTCGATCCTTGGCTTGAAAGTCGAGGCAGTGCAGGGAAAAAAGGTTTCCCTGGAATGGACTGAGACATCTGGGGGACTCTGGAATGGTAGCACGACTCTGGTGTTCCTCTCCCCTTTCCTGTGGAGAGGCCTCCTCTTGAGATGCGACGGAGGACGCTGGAATTCTTTCCCCAACCACGAAGTGGAAAGGGATCCCTCCTCTTGAGCTTATTGAGGCGGGAACGGGGGGCTTCCTCGGAGTAGTGGGCGGGGACTCTTCGTGTTTCGCTCCAGAGTGGAGAGCGGAAAAGAATGTTCGGGGAACTTTTGAAGTTGCAAACAAGGGTGTAAAGAAGAAAGACCCCTTTGTTGGATGGGTTCCGAAGAAGGAGGTTATGGGTGTGGATTGAGAGCCTCGGACGGCTTCCCTCAGGCGGAAATGGGGTCATCTCGCCTTGGAGGGGGGAGAAACCTCCTGGATTTTTTTCGAGTTGCGGACAGGGTGCTCGTCGAGGATGTTCGATAGTATAGGTAGCGGGAATGGTCGTGGTGTAGAGGAGCGCTCGGGGTACTTGTTGGGTTGGGGCTGGTCAGGGAGAGTGATGTAGGCGAGTTTCGCCATGCGATGGTAGCTAGATTGGAGAAGTCTCTCTCCGCGCCCCCC
>NW_017198752.1:0-7576 GCF_001704415.2 Capra hircus | reverse complement strand
GGATGGCCGGGAATCTTTTCCCGAACACGCAGGAAAGGATCCCTCCTCTCAAGCTATGAGGCGGAAACGGTTCCTCTGGATGTGGGGGACTCTTGTGCTTTCTCTCGAGTGGAGCAGGAATGTCGGGGAACGTTTTGAGTTGCAGCAAGGGTGTGAAGGACCTTTGGAAGTTCCTGAGGTTAGTGTGATTACCTCGAGACGCCTCAGAGGAAATGGCCCTCATCTCGCCTTTAGCGGAAAACCTTCTGGATTTTCTCGAGTTGCGGCATGTGCTCTCGATGTACGACGGCTACTTCAGGACCCGCTCTGATGGCCTCAGGAAAGGCCAGTCCCATTCGAGTTGCTCGGGGGCCTCTCGGGATTTCTCTCCCGTCGATGCCGGGGCCTAAGACCTTGTGTGGGTCGGTCCTGGAACCTGAGGATTCCTCTCCAGTGCTGACATGGATCTTGGGGTACTTCGGGAGTCTCCCCAGGGGAGTCAGTCCTCATTCGAGTGGGGGCATTGAAGGGCGCTTTCCACCCGAGCTGTAGCAGCAGTGTCATTCTTCCCGTCGAGTGGATCAGGGATCAGTGGCTTTCCCTCGAGGCTTTCCCATGAGGCTTTCTCACGAGGCTTTCTCAGAGGGCTGTCCCACGTGCCACCGTGCTGTGAGTCGATCCTCGGCTTGAAAGTCGAGGCAGTGCAGGGAAAACAGGTTTCCCTGGAATGGACTGAGATATCTGGGGTACTCTGGGAATGGTGGCACGACCCCTGGAGTTCCTCTCACCTTTCCTGTTGAGAGCCGCCTCCTCTTGAGTTGTGACGGGAAGACTGGGAATTCTTTCCCGACCACACAGGGAAAGGATACCTCCTCTCTAGCTGTAAGGCGGAAACGGGGCTCCTCTGGATGTGGGCGGGACTCTCGTGCTTCCTCTCAAGTGGAGACGGGTATGTCGGGGAACTTCTTGAGTTGCCAGCAAGGGTGTGAAGAACCCTTTGGAAGTTCCAGAGGTTTAGGTGTGATTAGCCTCGAGTCGCCTCAGCGGAAATGGGCCTCATCTCGCCTGGAGGGGAGAACCTCGTGGATTTTTTCGAGTTGGGACAGGTGATCTCGACTTAAGACGGGGACCTGAGGGACCCGCTCTGGTGGCCTCAGGAAAGGCCATTCCCATGCGAGTTGCTCGGGGGCCTCTCGGGATTCCTCTCCCGTCGATGCGGGGCCTAAGACCTTGTATGGAGTCGGTGCTGGAAACTGAGGATTCCTCTCCAGTGCTGACATGGATCTTGGCGTCCTTAAAGGCGAGATGAGGCCCATTTGCGCTGAGGCGTCTCAAGGCTAATCACACCTAACCTCTGGAACTTCCAAAGGGTCCTTCACACCCTTGCTGCAACTCAAAGAAGTTCTCCGACATACCCGTCTCCACTCGAGAGTATCAACATCTTCCCGCCCACTTTCAGAGGAGCACCGTTTCCACCTCATAGCTCGAGAGGAGGGATCCTTTCCCTGCGTGGTCTGGAAAGCATTCCCGGCGTTCCAGTCGCATCTCAAGAGGAGGCCCTCTCCACAGGAAAGGCGAGAGAAACTCCAGGGTCGTTTCCACCATTCCCAGAGTCCCCCAGATATCTCTGTCAATTCCAGGGAAACCTGTTTTCCCTGCACTGCCTCGACTTTCAAAGCGAGGATCGACTCACACCACGGTGGCACGTGGGACAGCCCTGAGGAAAATCCTCGTGGGAAAGCCTCGAGGGGAAAGCCACAGATCCCTTGATCCACGCGACGGGAAGTGTGACACTGCTGCTACAGTTCGTGAGGAAAGCTCACGTGCATGCACCCACACGAGAGGAGCACTGACTCCCCAGGGGAGACTCCAGAAATACGCCAAGACCCATGTCAGCACTGGGAGGAATCCTCAGGTTCCGGCCCCGACTCCACACAAGGTCTTAGGCCCCAACATCGAGGGGAGAGGAATCCCGAAAGGCCCCCTTGCAACTCCCATGGGCACTGGCCTTTCCTGAGGCCACCAGAGCGGGTTCCTGAGGTCCCCGTCTTAACTCGGAGAGACCCTGCCCAACTCTAGAAAATCCAGGAGGTTCTCCCCTCCAGGCGAGATGAGGCCCATTTCCTCTGAGGCGTCTGGAGGCTCATCACACCTAAACTCTGGAAATTCAAAAGCGTCCTTGCTGCAACTCAAGAAGTTCCCCGACATACCCGTCTCCACTAGAGAGGAAGCATGAGGGTCCCGCCCACATCCAGAGGAACCCCGTTTCCACCTGGCAGCTTGAGATGAGGGATCCTATCCTGCTTAGTGAGGAAAGATTTTTCGGGCGTTCCCGTGGCATCTCAAGAGTAAGGGCTCTCAATAGGAAAGGCGAGAGGAACTCCAGGGTCGAGCCACCATTCCATAGAGTCCCCCAAATGTGTCAGTCCATTTCAGAGGAACCTGTTTTCCCTGCACTGCCTCGACTTTCACGCCGAGTATCGACTCACACCATGGTGTCACGTGGGACAGCCCTGTGGGAAGGCCTCGTGGGAAAGCCTCGAGGGAAAGCCACAGATCCCTTGATCCCCCGCGACGGGAAGCGTGACACACCTGCTACACTGTCCCTGAGGTCACGGTCGTATGTTGAGAGCACCTGCCCGCAACTCGAGAAAATCCAGGAGGTTCTCTGCTTCAGTCGAGATGAGGCCCATTTTCTCTGCGGCGTCTCGAGAGTAATCACGCCTAAACTCTGGAACTTCCAAAGGGTCCTACACACCCTTGCTACAACTCAAGAAGTTCCCCGACATACCCGTCTCCACTCCAGAGGAAGGCACGAGGGTCCAGCCACCTCCAGAGGAGCTCCGTTTCCTCCTCCAAGCTCCGAGATAAGGGATCCTTCTATGCTTCCTCGGGAAGAATTTCTGGCATTTCCGACGCATCTCAAGAGGAGGCGCGCTGCACAGGAAAGGCGAGAGGAACTCATGGGTCGTGCCACCATTCCAAGAATCCCCCAGATGTCTCAGTCCATTCCAGAGGATCCTGTTTTCCCTGCACTGCTTCGACTTGCACGGCGAGGATCACGGTGGGCAGAGGCGAGGATCGCGGTGGTACGTGGGAGAGCCCTGTGGGAAAGCCTCGTCTGAAAGCCTCGAGGGAAAGCCACAGATCCCTTGATCCACGCGATGGGAAGCTTGACACTGCTGCTACAGCACGGGAGGAAAGCGCACGTGCATGCCCCCACTCGAGTCGAGGACTGACTACCCTGGGGAGACTCCAGAAGTACCTCAAGATGCATGTCAGCCCTGGAGAGGAATCTTCAGGTTCTGGCCCCGACTCCACACAAGGTCTTAGGCCCTGGCATTGACGGAGAGGAATAGTGACACGCCCTCTAGCAACTCGCATGGGGACTGGCCTTTACTGAGGTCACCAGAGCGGGTCCATGAGGTCCCCGTCGTAAGTCGAGAGCACCTGCCGCAACTCGGTAAAATCCAGGAGGTTCTCCCCTCCAGGCGAGATGAGGCCCGTTTCCACTGAGGTGTCTCGAGGCTAATCACACGTGACCTCTGGAACTTCCAAAGAGTCTTTCACAGTCATGCTGCAACTCAAGAAGTTCCCCGACATACCCGTCTCCATTCAAGAGGAAGCACGAGGGTCCCGGCCACATCCAGAGGAGCTCCGTTTCCGCCTCGTAGCTCGAGATGAGGGATCCTTTCCCTGCTTGGTCGGGAAAGAATTCCCGGCATTCCCATCGCATCTCAACGGGAGGCGCTCTCCAAAGGAAAGGGGAGAGGAACTGCAGGGTCGTGCCACCATTCCGAGACTCCCCGAGACGTCTCAGTCCATTCCACAGGAACTTGTTTTCCCTTCACTGCCTCGGCTTTCACGCCGAGGATCGACTCACACCACCGTGGCACGTGGGACAGCGCTGTGGGAAAGCCTCGTGGGAAAGACTCGACGGAAAGCCACAGACCCCTTGGTCCACGCAAGGGGAAGTGTGACACTGCTGCTACAGCATGGGAAGAAAGGGCACGCTCATGCCCCCACTCGAGACGAGGCCTCACTCCCTTGTGGAGACTCCAGAAGTACCCCAAAATCCATGTCAGTACTGGAGAGGAATCCTCAGGTTCCGGCCCCGACTCCACACAAGGTCTTAGGCCCCGGCATCGACGGGAGAGGAATCACGAGAGGCCCCCTAGGAACACGCATGATGACTGGCCTTTCCTGTGGCCGCCAGAGCGGGTCCCTGAAGTCCCCGTCGTAACTCGAGAGCACCTGCTGAAACTAGGGAATATCCAGGAGCCTCTCCATTCCAGGATACATGAGGCCCATTTCCGCTGAGGCATGTCGAGACTAACCACACCTAACCTCTGGAACTTCCAAAGGGTCCTTCACACCCTTGCTGCGACTCAAGAAGTTCCCCATACCCGTCTCCACTCGAGAGGAAGCACGAGAGTCCCGCCCATATCCAGAGGAGCCCCGTTTCCGCCTCCTAGCTCGAGAGAAGGGATCCTTTCCCTGCGTGGTCAGGAAAGAATTCCCAGTGTTCCCGTCGCACCTCAAGAGGAGGCGCTCTCCACAGGAAAGGCGAGAGGAACTCCAGGGTCGTGCCACGATTCCCAGAGTTCCCCAGATGTTTCAGTCCATTCCAGGGAAACCTGTTTTCCCTGCACTGCCTTGACTTTCAAGCCGAGGATCGACTCACACCACGGTGGCACGTGGGACAGCCCTGTGGAAAGCCTCGTGGGAAAGCCTCGTGGAAAGCCTCGAGGGAAAGCCACAGATGCCTTGATCCACGAGAAGGGAAGAGCGACACTGCTGCTACAGCTCGGGAGGAAAGCCCACGTGCATGCCCCACTCGAGACGAGGACTGACTCCCCTGGGGAGACTCCAGAAGTACCCCATATCCATGTCAGCACTGGAGAGGAATCCTCAGGTTCCGGCACTGACTCCACACAAGGTCTTAGGCCCGGCATCGACGGGAGATGAATCCCGAGAGGCCCCGAGCAACTCGCTTGGGAACTGGCCTTTCCTGATGCCACCAGAGCGGGTCCCTGAGGTCCCCGTCGTAAGTCGAGAGCACCTGCCGCAACTCGAGAAAATCCAGGAGGTTCTCCCCTCCAGGCGAGATGAGGCCCATTTCCGCTGAGGCGTCTCGAGGCTAATCACATCTAACATCTGGAACTTCCAAAGGGTCCTTCACACCCTTGCTGCAACTCAAGAAGTTCCCCGACATACCCGTCTCCACTCGAGAGGAAGCACGAGAGTCCCGCCCACATCCAGAGGAGCCCCGTTTCCGCCTCCTAGCTCGAGAGGAGGGATCCTTTCCCTGCGTGGTGGGGAGAGAATTCCCCACGTTCCCGTCGCATCTCAAGAGGAGGCGCTCTCCACAGGAAAGGCGAGAGGAACTCCAGGGTCGTGCCACCATTCCCAGAGTCCCCGAGATGTCTCAGTCCATTCCAGGGAAACGTGTTTTCCCTGCCCTGCCTCCACTTTCAAGCCGAAGATCGACTCACACCACGCTGGCACGTGGACAGCCCTGTGGGAAAGCCTCGTGGGAAAGCCTCGTGGGAAAGCCTCGTAGGAAAGCCTCGTGGGAAAGCCTCCAGGGAAAGCCACAGATCCCTTGATCCTCGCGAAGGGAAGCATGACACTGCTGCTACAGCTTGGGAGGAAATCGCACGTGCATTCCCCACAAGACGAGGACTGACTCCTCTGGGGAGACTCCAGAAGTACCCCAAGATCCATGTCAGCACTGCAGAGGAATCCGAAGTTCCGGCACCGACTCCACACAAGGTCTTAGGCCCCAGAATCAATGGGAGAGGAATCCCGAGAGACCACCGAGCAACGCGCATGGGGACTGGCCTTTCCTGAGGTCACCAGAGCGGGTCCCTGAGGTCCCTGTCGTAAGTCGATAGCACCTGCCGCAACTCGAGAAAATCCAGGAGGTTCTCCCCTACAGGCGAGATGAGGCCCATTTCATCTGAGGCGTCTCGAGGCTAATCAAACCTAACCTCTGGAACTTCCAAAGGCTCCTTCACACCCATGCTGCAACTCAAGAAGTTCCCCGACATACCCGTCTCCACTCGAGAGGAAACACGAGAGTCCCGCCCACATCCAGAGGAGCCCCGTTTCGGCCTCATAGCTCGACTGGACGGATCCTTTCCCTTCGTGGTCGGGAAAGAATTCCCGGCGTTCCCGTGCCATCTCAAGAGAAGGGGCTGTCCACAGGAAAGGCGAGAGGAACTCCAGAGTCATGCCACCATTCCCAGAGTCCCCCAGATGCCTCAGTCCATTGCAGGGAAAACTGTTTTTCATGCACTGCCTCGACTTTCAAGCCGAGGATCGGCTGACTCCACGGTGGCACGTGGGACAGCCCTGTGGGAAAGCCTCGTGTGAAAGCCTCATGGGAAAGCCCCGAGGGAAACCACTGATCCCTTGATCCACGGGAGGGGAAGCGTGACACTGCTGCTGCAGTTCGGGAGGAAAGCGCAGGTGCATGCCCCTACTTGAGACGAGGACTGACTCCCCTGGGGAGACTGCAGAGGTACCCCAAGATCCATGCCAGCACTAGAGAGGAATCCTTACGTTCGGCTCCGACACCACACAAGGTCTTAAGCCCCGGCATGGACGCAGAGAAATCCCGAGAGACCCGAGCAACTCGCATGGGGACTGGCCTTTCCTGAGGCCACCAGAGCGGGTCCCTGAGGTCCCCGTCGTAAGACGAGAGCACCTGCCGCAACTAGAAACAATCCATGAGGTTGTCCCCTCGAGGCGAGATGAGGTCCATTTCTGCTGAGGCGTCTCGAGGCTAATCACACCTAACCTCTGGAACTTCCAAAGGTCCTTCACACCCTTGCTGCAATTCAAGAAGTTCCCCGACATTCCCGTCTCCAGTCGAGAGGAAGCACGAGACTCCCGCCCACATCCAGAGGAAGCCCTGTTTCCGCCTCCTAGCTCGAGAGGAGGGATCCTTTCCCTGCGTGGTCGGGAAAGAATTCCCGGCGTTCCCGTCGCATCTCAAAAAAGGTGCTCTCCACAGGAAAGGCGAGAGAACTCCCGGGTCTTGCCACCATTCCCAGAGTCCCGCAGATGTCTCAGTCCATTCCAGGGAAAACTGTTTTCCCCTCGATTACCGCGACTTTCAAAGGATTCACACACGGTCACGTGGCACGTGGGACATCCTGGGGGAAAGTCTCCTGGGAAAGCCTCGTGGGAGAGCCTCAAGAGAAAGGCAAAGATCACTTGATCCACGCGACGGGAAGCGTGACACTGCTGCTAGAGCTCGGGAGGAAAGCGCACGTGCATGCCCCCACTCGAGACGAGGACTGACTCCCTGTGGGACACTCCAGAAGTACCCCCAAGATCCATATCAGCACTGGAGAGGAATCCTCAGGTTCTGGCACCGACTCCACACAAGGTCTTAGCCCCGGCATCGACGGGAGAGGAATCCCAAAGAGGCCCCAGAGCAACTCGCATGGGGACTGTCCTTTCCTGAGGCCACCAGAGCGTGTCCCTAAGGGGCCCGTCGTAAGTCGAGAGCCACCTGCTGCAACTCGAGAAAATCCAGGAGGTTCTCCCCTCCAAGCGAGATGAGGCCCATTTCCGCTGAGAGGCT
>NW_017198751.1:0-7576 GCF_001704415.2 Capra hircus | reverse complement strand
CCCCTGGGGAGACTCCAGAAGTACCCCAAGATCCATGTCTGGCCTGGAGAGGAATCCTCAGGTTCCGGCACCGACTCCACAAAGGACTTAGGCCCCGGCATCTACGGGGGAGTGGAATCCCGAGAGGCCCCCGAGCAACTCGCATGGGGACTGGCCTTTCCTGAGGCCATCAGAGCGGGTCCCTGAGGTCCCCGTCGTAAGTCGAGCACCTGCCGCAACTCGAGAAAATCCAGGAGGTTTCCCCCCCAGGCGAGATGAGGCCCATTTCCGCTGAGGGCGTCTCGAGGCTAATCACACCTAACCTCTGGAACTTCCAAAGGGCTTCACACCCTTGCTGCAACTCAAGAAGTTCCCCGACATACCCGTCTCCACTTGAGAGGAAGCACGAGAGTCCCGCTCCACATCCAGAGGAGCCCCGTTTCCGCCTCCTAGCTCGAGAGGAGGGATCCTTTCCCTGCGTGGTCGCGGAAAGAATTCCCGGCGTTTCCCGTCGCATCTCAAGAGGAGGCGCTCTCCACAGGAAAGGCGAGAGGAACTCCAGGGTCGTGCCACCATTCCCAGAGTCCCCCAGATGTCTCAGTCCATTCCAGGGAAACCTGTTTTCCCTGCACTGCCTCGACTTTCAAGCCGAGGATCGACTCACACCACGGTGCACGTGGGACAGCCCTTTGGGAAAGCCTGGGAAAGCCTCCTCGAGGGAAAGCCACAGATTCCTTGATCCACGCGAAGGGAAGCGTGACACTGCTGCTACAGCTCGGGAGGAAAGCGCACGTGCATGCCTCACTCGAGACGACGACTGACTCCCCTGGGGAGACTCCAGAAGTACCCCAAGATCCATGTCAGCACTGGAGAGGAATCCTCAGGTTCCTGGCCGACTCCACACAAGGTTTAGGGCATCGACGGGAGGAATCCCGAGAGGCCCCGAGCAACTCGCATGGGGGACTGGCCTTTCCTGAGGCCACCAGAGAGGTCCCTGAGGTCCCCGTCGTAAGTCGAGAGCACCTGCCGCAACTCGAGAAAATCCAGGAGGTTCTCCCCTCCAGGCGAGATGAGGCCCCTTTCCGCTGAGGCGTCTCGAGGCTATTCACACCTAACTCTGGAACTTCCAAAGGGTCCTTCACACCCTTGCTGCAACTCAAGAAGTTCCCCGACACCCGTCTCCACTAGAGAGGAAGCACGAGAGTCCCGCCCACATCCAGAGGAGCCCGTTTCCGCCTCCTAGCTCGAGAGGAGGGATCCTTTCCCTGCGTGCTCGGGGAAAGAATTCCCGGCGTTCCCGTCGCATCTCAAGAGGAGGCGCTCTCCACAGGAAAGGCGAGAGGAACCAGGGTCGTGCCACCATTCCCAGAGTCCCCCAGATGTCTCAGTCCATTCCAGGGAAACCTGTTTTCCCTGCACTGCCTCGACTTTCAAGCCGAGGATCGACTCACACCACGGTGGCACATGGGACAGCCCTGTGGGAAAGCCTCGGGAAAGCTCGAAGGAAAGCCACAGATCCCTTGATCCACGCGAAGGGAAGCGTGACACTGCTGCTACAGCTCGGGAGGAAAGCGCACGTGCATGCCCCACTCGAGACGAGGACTGACTCCCTGGGGAGACTCCAGAAGTACCCCAAGATCCATGTCAGCACTGGAGAGAATCCTCAGGTTCCGGCACCGACTCCACACAAGGTCTTAGGCCCCGGCATCGACGGGAGAGGAATCCCGAGAGGCCCCCGAGCAACTCGCATGGGGGACTGGCCTTTCCTGAGGCCACCAGAGCGGGTCCCTGAGGTCCCCGTCGTAAGTCGAGAGCACCTGCCACAACTCGAGAAAATCCAGGAGGTTCTCCCCTCCAGGCGAGATGAGGCCCATTTCCGCTGAGGCGTCTCGAGCTAATCACACCTAAACTCTGGAACTTCCAAAGGTTCCCTCACACCCTTGCTGCAACTCAAGAAGTTCCCGACATACCCGTCTCCACTCCAGAGGAAGCACGAGAGTCCCGCCCACATCCAGAGGAGCCCCGTTTCCGCCTCCTAGCTCGAGAGGAGGGATCCTTTCCCTGCGTGCTCGGGAAAGAATTCCGGGCGTTCCCGTCGCATCTCAAATAGGAGGCGCTCTCCACAGGAAAGGCGAGAGGAACTCCAGGTCGTGCCACCATTCCCAGAGTCCCCCAGATTCTCAGTCCATTCCAGGGAAACCTGTTTTCCCTGCACTGCCTCGACTTTCAAGCCGAGGATCGACTCACACCACGGTGGCACGTGGGACAGCCCTGTGGGAAAGCCTCGGGGAAAGCCTCGAGGGAAAGCCACAGATCCCTTGATCCAGAAGGGAATCGTGACACTGCTGCAAAAGCTCGGGAGGAAAGCGCACGTGCATGCCCCCACTCGAGACGAGGACTGACTCCCCTGGGGAGACTCCAGAAGTACCCCAAGATCCATGTCAGCACTGGAGAGGAATCCTCAGGTTCCGGCACTCCACACAAGGATCTTAGGCCCCGGCATCGACGGGGAGAGGAATCCCGAGAGGCCCCCGAGCAACTCGCATGGGGACTGGCCTTTCCTGAGGCCACCAGAGCGGGTCCCTGAGGTCCCCGTGTAAGTCGAGAGCACCTGCCGCAACTCTAGAAAATCCAGGAGGTTCTCCCCTCCAGGCGAGATGAGGCCCATTTCCGCTGAGGCGTCTCGAGGCTAATCACACCTAAATTCTGGAACTTCCAAAAGGGTCCTTCACACCCTTGCTGCAACTCAAGAAGATCCCCGACATACCGTCTCCACTCGAGAGGAAGCACGAGAGTCCCCCACATCCAGAGGAGCCCCGTTTCTGCCTCCTAGCTCGAGAGGAGGGATCCTTTCCATGCGTGCTCGGGAAAGATTTCCCGGCATTTCCGTGGCATCTCAAGAGGAGGGAACTCTCTACAGGAAAGGCGAGAGGAACTCAGGGTCGTGCCACCATTCCCAAAGTCCCCCAGATGTCTCAGTCCATTCCAGGGAAACCTGTTTTCCCTGCACTGCCTCGACTTTCAAGCCCAGGATCGACTCACACCACGGTGGCACGTGGGACAGCCTTGTGGGAAAGCCTCCTGGGAAAGCCTCGAGGGAAAGCGACAGTTCCCTTGATCCTCGCGAATGGAAAGCGCGACACTGCTGCTACAGCTCGGGAGGAAAGCGCACGTGCATTCCCCCACTCGAGACGAGGGCTGACTCCACTGGGGAGACTCCAGAAGTACCCAAGAATGTCAGCACTGGAGAGGAATCCCAGGTTCCAGCACCCACTCCACACAAGGTCTTAGGCCCCGGCATCGACGGGGAGGAATCCCGAGAGGCCCCGAGCAACTCGCAAGGGGACTGGCCTTTCCTGAGGCCACCAGAGCGGGTCCCTGAGGCCCAGTCGTAAGACTAGAGCACCTGCTGCAACTCGAGAAAATCCAGGAGGTTCTCCCCTCCGGCGAGTTGAGGCCCATTTCCGCTGAGGCGTCTCCAGGCTAATCACACCTAACCTCTGGAACTTCCACAGGGTTCTTCACACCCTTGCTGCAACTCAAGAAGTTCCCGATATACCAGTCTCCACACGAAGGAAGCACTAGAGTCCCGCCCACATCCAGAGGAGCCCCGTTCCGCCTCCTGGCTTGAGAGGAGGGATCCTTTCCCTGCGTGGTCGGGTAAGAATTCCCGGCGTTCCCGTCGCATCTCAAGAGGAGGCGCTCTCCACAGGAAAGGCGAGAGGAACTCCAGGTTCGTGCCACCATTCCCAGAGTCCCCCAGATGTCTCAGTCCATTCCAGGGAAACCTGTTTTCCCTGCACTGCCTCGACTTTCAAGCTGAGGATCGACTCACACCACGGTGGCACGTGGGACAGCCCTGTGGGAAAGCCCTGTGGGAAAGCCTCGAGGGGAAAGCCACTGATCCCTTGATCGACTCGACGGGAAATATGACACTCCTGCTACAGCTCGGGAGGAAAGCGCACGTGCATGCCCCACACGAGACGAGGACTGACTGCCTTGGGAGACTCCAGAAGTACACCATGATCCATTTCAGCACTGGAGAGGAATCCTCAGTTTCCGGCACCGACTCCACACAAGGTCTTAGGCCCCGGCATCGATGGGAGAGGAATCCCGAGAGGCCCCCCGAGCAACTCGCAAGGGGACTGGCCTTTCCTGAGGCCACCAGAGCGGGTCCCTGAGGTCCCCGACGTAAGTCGATAGCACCTGCCGCAACTCGAGAAAATCCAGGAGGTTCTCCCCTCCAGGCGAGATGAGGCCCATTTCCGCTGAGGCGTCTCCAAGCTAATCACACCTAACCTCTGGAACTTCCAAAGTGTTCTTCACACCCTTGCTGCAACTCTAGAAGTTCCCGGACATACCTGTCTCCACTCGAAAGGAAGCACGAGAGTCCCGCCCACATCCAGAGGAGCCCCATTTCCGCCTCCTAGCTCGAGAGGAGGGATCCTTTCCCTTCGTGCTCGGGAAAGAATTCCCGTCATTCCCGTCGCATCTCAAGGGGAGGCGCTCTTCACAGGAAAGGCGAGAGGGACTCCAGGGTCGTGCCACCATTCCCAGAGTCCCCCAGATGTCTCAGTCCATTCCAGGGAAACCTGTTTCCCTGCACTCCCTCGACTTTCAAGCCGAGATCGACTCAAACCGCGGTGGCACGTGGAAGCCCGTGGGAAAGCCCTGGGGAAATCCTCGAGGAAAAGCCACAGATCCCTTGATCCAAGCAAAGGGAAGCGTGACACTGCTGCAAAAGCTGGGGAGGAAAGCGCACGTGCATGCCTCCCTTCGAGACGAGGACTGACTCCACTGGGGAGACTCCAGAAGTACCCCAAGATCCATGTCAGCACTGGAGAGGAATCCTCACGTTCCGGCACTGACTCCACACAAGGACTTAGGCCCCATCGACGGGAGAGGAATCCCGAGAGGCCCCCGGACAACTCGCATGGGGAATGGCCTTTCCTGAGGCCACCAGAGCGGGTCCCTGAGGTCCCCGTCGTAAGTCGAGACCACCTGCCGCAACTCTAGAAAATGGAGGTTCTCCTCTCCAGGCGAGATGAGGCCCATTTCGCTGAGGCGTCTCGAGGCTAATCACACCTAAATTCTGGAACTTCCAAAGGGTCCTTCACACCCTTGCTGCAACTCAAGAAGATCCCCGACATACCGTCTCCACTCGAGAGGAAGCACGAGAGTCTAGCCCACATCCAGAGGAGCCCCGTTTCTGCCTCCTAGCTCGAGAGGAGGGATCCTTTCCATGCGTGCTCGGGAAAGATTTCCCGGCGTTTCCGTGGCATCTCAAGAGGAGGAACTCTCTACAGGAAAGGCGAGAGGAACTCGAGGGTCGTGCCACCATTCCCAAAGTCCCCCAGATGTCTCAGTCCATTCCAGGGAAACCTGTTTTCCCTGCACTGCCTCGACTTTCAAGCCCAGGATCGACTCACACCACGGTGGCACGTGGGACAGCCTTGTGGGAAAGCCTCCTGGGAAAGCCTCGAGGGAAAGCGACAGTTCCCTTGATCCTCGCGAATGGAAGCGCGACACTGCTGCTACAGCTCGGAGGAAAGCGCACGTGCATTCCCCACTCGAGACGAGGGCTGACTCCACTGGGGAGACTCCAGAAGTACCCCAAGATCCATGTCAGCACTGGACAGGAATCCTCAGGTTCCAGCACCCACTCCACACAAGGTCTTAGGCCCGGCATCGACGGGAGAGGAATCCCGAGAGGCCCCGAGCAACTCGCATGGGGAATGGCCTTTCCTGAGGCCACCAGAGCGAGTCCCTGAGGCCCCGTCGTAAGACTAGAGCACCTGCTGCAACTCGAGAAAATCCAGGAGGTTCTCCCCTCCCGGCGAGTTGAGGCCCATTTCCGCTGAGGCGTCTCCAGGCTAATCACACCTAACCTCTGGAACTTCCACAGGGTTCTTCACACCCTTGCTGCAACTCAAGAAGTTCCCCGATATACCAGTCTCCACACAAGAAGAAGCACTAGAGTCCCGCCCACATCCAGAGGAGCCCCGTTTCCGCCTCCTGGCTTGAGACGAGGGATCCTTTCCCTGCGTGGTCGGGTAAGAATTCCCGGCGTTCCCGTCGCATCTCAAGAGGAGGCGCTCTCCACAGGAAAGGCGAGAGGAACTCCAGGTTCGTGCCACCATTCCCAGAGTCCCCCAGATGTCTCAGTCCATTCCAGGGAAACCTGTTTTCCCTGCACTGCCTCGACTTTCAAGCTGAGGATCGACTCACACCACGGTGGCACGTGGGACAGCCCTGTGGGAAAGCCCTGTGGGAAAGCCTCGAGGGAAAGCCACTGATCCCTTGATCGACTCGACGGGAAATATGACACTCCTGCTACAGCTCGGAGGAAAGCGCACGTGCATGCCCCCACACGAGACGAGGACTGACTGCCTTTGCGGAGACTCCAGAAGTACACCATGATCCATTTCAGCACTGGAGAGGAATCCTCAGTTTCCGGCACCGACTCCACACAAGGTCTTAGGCCCCGGCATCGATGGGAGAGGAATCCCGAGAGGGCCCCGAGCAACTCGCAAGGGACTGGCCTTTCCTGAGGCCACCAGAGCGGGTCCCTGAGGTCCCCGACGTAAGTCGATAGCACCTGCCGCAACTCGAGAAAATCCAGGAGGTTCTCCCCTCCAGGCGAGATGAGGCCCATTTCCGCTGAGGCGTCTCCAAGCTAATCACACCTAACCTCTGGAACTTCCAAAGTGTTCTTCACACCCTTGCTGCAACTCAAGAAGTTCCCGGACATACCTGTCTCCACTCGAAAGGAAGCACGAGAGTCCCGCCCACATCCAGAGGAGCCCCCATTTCCGCCTCCTAGCTCGAGAGGAGGGATCCTTTCCCTTCGTGCTCGCGAAAGAATTCCCGTCATTCCCGTCGCATCTCAAGGGAGGCGCTCTTCACAGGAAAGGCGAGAGGGACTCCAGGGGTCGTGCCACCATTCCCAGAGTCCCCCAGATGTCTCAGTCCATTCCAGGGAAACCTGTTTTCCCTGCACTGCCTCGACTTTCAAGCCGAGGATCGACTCACACCACGGTGGCACGTGGGAGCCCTGTGCCTCGGAAAGCCTCGTGGGAAAGGAAAAGCCACAGATCCCATGATCCAGCAAAGGGAGGGTGACACTGCTGCTACAGCTCGGGAGGAAAGCGCACGTGCATGCCCCCTCTGAGAGAGGACTGACTCCCCTGGGGAGACTCCAGAAGTACCCCAAGATCCATGTCAGCACTGGAGAGGAATCCTCAGGTTCCGGCACTGACTCCACACAAGGTCTTAGGCCCCGGCATCGACGGGAGAGGAATCCCAAGAGGCCCCGGCAACTCGCATGGGACTGGGCCTTTCCTGAGGCCACCAGAGGCGGTCCCTGAGGTCCCCGTCTTAAGTCGAGAGCACCTGCCGCAACTCGAGAAAATCCAGGAGGTTTCTCCCCTCCAGGCGAGATGAGGCCCATTTCCGCTGAGGCGTCTCGAGGCTAATCACACCTAACCTCTGGAACTTCCAAAGGGTCCTTCACACCTTGCTGCAACTCAAGAAGTTCCCCGACATACCGTCTCCACTCAAGAGGAAGCACGAGGTCCGCCCACATCCAGAGGAGCCT
>NW_017198750.1:0-7576 GCF_001704415.2 Capra hircus | reverse complement strand
TCAAGTAATTTCAGCAAGAAGAGAGAAAAGAGAAAGAGCTCGAACCGTTTCACTGCGATCAAGCAAGAATAATGTGATCACTAAGCTGGGGTTAGATAATTAGCTTTCGGAAGGAACAAAGAGCATTAATGGACAACAGGTAAGGGGGAATTTATTAATATGTTAAATATGCAAAGGGGGTTTTCAACAAACATAAATTAAAAATAAGATGAAACAATCAACAGGGAAAATGCTAGGCAGAGTTATAAAAATTGGAGAAACATCTTATGACATACTATTTTCTCCTTTGCTAAGACAAATATTAGTTTTCACGTATTTTCCCTCAAACGTCTCTCATTTAGCACTCATGATGAGCTGGCCTATGCCCAAACAAAGCGGTGGTCAGAAAAATGTAAAGCCTCAGAGCATCGCAGAAACCTGTATTTGTCCTTATTCCTGAGGAGGTCAAGGGTCAGTGCATTCAATTGTTTGCTCTTGAAAGAGCATAGCTTTAGCATTAAGAAGATGGTGACTGCAAGTCTGGGCGGCTGGCCTCAGAGTGGCTATGTTTGCACGTTCTTTAGAGAAATGTTTTATTCACATGGCCGTTTTAGTTGTGCTGCTACAGGATTCTGATCACTTTGTTTTTTGCTTTGTGTGTTTTATAATATCAGCATTTTTAGCCTCCTTTGTTTCTGCTGAGATCATGTTTCTGTGATGTGTAGTTTTTCCCCCCCCCGCTCTGGTTTGCGTTGAAGACTTTCTTTGATTTCTGCAGTTTTTGACTATGGTATGTGTTTTCTTTGTATTTTGTCCCTGTTTCTGGGTTTTTTGCTGGGTTTTGATTTACTAATGTTGTTATGTATATTTAGGGAAAATCTCTGCCTATTATTTCTTTCAGACAGTTTTCCAGCTGGTGTATAAGGTAGGGTCAGAAAGCTGGAGTATATCTTTGGCCCTACAGGGGTGTGGAGAAGGACCTGGGGGTGTAGACTGGGAAGTCCTTTTGGGAAATCATTTAACTTCGTGAAGGTCCAGTTTTCCTCTTGTGGGAAAAGGAAATTAATCCTTACCTGTGGATTTCTTTGTGGAGAGACTAGGTTAAGCAAATAAGATTACTTAAAGGTATTATTACAAAAGGAGGAAATGTCAGTCAGTAATAATTAAGTGTGAACGAGTTCCTTCCTGGAGAGAGGAAAATGGCAATCCCCACTCTCGATAATTTTTCTTGCTGCGTAGTCTGGATCACGAGACAGAGGGAGAGACTCTTTGTTTGCTCATGAGGATACGAGTTCAATAAAGATCGGGGTCACAATAGCGAAGATTGCAATTGAACACGAAGGCTGGGAGTCACAACAGCAACTGTTTTCCATAGTCAATTTAAAAAGACCTGCCCGCCCTCCCGCAAATGAAAAAAAAGATCGGCTAATTAAAGGACAGAAATGTAGTCTGGAGCCTAACCAGATGAAGGCATTGAAGATATAAGAAGAGATGGCAAGACATACACAGAAGAAGATCTTGTACAGAAAGGATCTTTTCATGACCCGATAATCTAGGACGCTTCATGTGATGGTGGTTTTTAAAGACTATTTTCTTCAGAGCAGATGTTGTAAGGAGCCAAGTTCGGAAGCAATTATGTCATTATTCCTCTATTTAACATTGATCCTATGAATTCTTTAGAGTTGCAACATTTACCTCAGGTCCATAGAATCCAGACATGCAGATCTAGAGGAAATTAATGGTTGATATAGTTTAAAGGATATACATGTAATTGTCGTTCGTGTCCCTCTTATATAGGCACTTCAATGGTATTGGACGAAAAGAATTCCCGACTTCACTTAACAAAAGGCTTGAGTGGGAAGGTGATGGCAATCCGAGGTGTGCAATGCTGGAGAGTTATTAAATCCTGAAAGATGATGCTGGAAGAACCGCTTTGGTTTCGTATTCGCCTACCCAATCAAGGTCGGAATACAGATCCAGCACAGCCTGCAAATAAGGTAAGTTTTTATTAGGGAGTACAGGACTACCCTCACCTCCCAGTATTCTAGGGCGCATCTTTGTTGTGTTGCAGCTGGACGACAACGTTGAAGAGGCAAGCTGGAGACAGTTCGGGTGTCAATCCTGTGGTTTAGGAGATTCCCCTGGGAAGAATAAAGGGTCGAGTTTTGCATACGACCCTCACCATTCACCATCCAGTTATTGTAGAGAAACCCTGGTAATGGCGCGGAAATATCCGAATGGACGTTTTTGTAAATGTCGCACATGGGGTCACAAAGATCGGATTATTAATGCTCAAACTACTGCACATTTGCACTACATATGGGCAACAGCTTCTTACACAAATTTATAGGATTAATCTGATAGTGAGCGTGACCACCTACATTAAATTTCTTCTCCAAGAGCTAGGACTTAAAACCATTGATATACATGTGAAACTGTGAACTTCCCCTGATGTTCAAGCTGTTGGTTCTGAAAGCGGCCCAGATGGGGTCGTGAACAGAGGATCAAGTGATTTGGGAAGGTCAGCAATTGCTGCAGAGGTGAGGTTGGAATCGACACAATTCCATTCCCTGAAGTTCAATTCATCGCAGCCTGCCTCTTCCCTCATGAGACACTGACCGTGGCAGAAAGAAAGTTCCCGAGTTTGTTTAGATTCGTATTTTACAGCCGGCCTTGCAGCACAGGTGGAATAAAAAGTCCAAAATGATGACAGTCCAGAAAAAACATGAACGTGCATTAGAGAATGCCCAAAATGACGTATTGACTATGATGGACAGAAGCCTCATTATTTTGTGTTGACAAGCGTACTGGCCAGCAGTAGATCACACCAAAAAGTATTGGTCGGAACCAATTACAGTTTGAACGCACATTTTCTGTGGTCGAATGGCTCAGATGAGTCCGCGCACCGCTTGGTCTGATTTCTGGCGTAGAGAGAGATTGTGGTCTCGTTGTATATACCGGGGTAAGTAGCTCGATTGTGGGTTGCTCTAATACCAGACCACCTAACCTGCCTCTTAAGAAATCTGTTGTGCGTAATTTCATGTGGCTGGCATCCAGAAAAACATTTCCGGAGTAAACTGTAATGACTAACGTAAACGGTGGGTTATTCTTTCCATTGGGCGCTGCTTCCTGTCGCTGTGGTCTGGTAACGATGGTTGTGGAACGCAATCGCCAGGCTGGAAAGGTCGGCACGCTGTTGAGGAACTTTACCTCGTTGTGATTGAAGTAAGAGCTGGATCATACCACAGGAAGCGGCAGGAATAGGAACTCCAGGGTCGTGCCACCATTCCAAGAGTCCCCAGATATCTCAGTCTGCCGGGGTCCAGCCCCGCTGGATCCAGGGAATTCGACGGATGGACGGCGTTTGTCGTGGAAAGTTCTTTTTTATTTATTAATGTAAGATTAGATTTAAGAAATTATAGTGTAGTAAGAAGATTAACTGGAGGAAAAGGGCTGAATAGCTTGGTTTACGTGGAAGACCAATAAAATTCCAGACAAGGAATTTTCACCATCTACGTTTGGGCCACCAGCCCCTGCTTGAATATCTAAGGTGCCTCGCCTTAAGCTCCCTTTTCGTGCAGGTCTTAACAGCCAGGCAAGTAAGTAGACCTGACGAGCCTCCGCGCCCCTGGTGGAGATCAGCCTGAAGTTAAAGTAAAAGCAGAGAGAAGGAAAGGGAGAGAAGAAGAAAGAGAGGAAAAAAGACACGGGGGGAGCCTGAGTCCCAAGAAACCAGGCCGAGAGACTAGTTCGAGAAACTGGTCGAGAAACTGGCCCATCCTTTATTGTTCATAAAGCCTTTTATACTTTTTTGATAAAACATGGAGTTCAATGGGTAACACAAAAATTATGTAGCGTTCGCACCCCAGACTCTTTCTGTACATTATTTTGTATACAAAAGGTCTCTGGTGATTTACATTATCTTCTGGCCAAAGAGGCTTTGTTAAACACTTTTTGGCTCTCTTCCTTAATGAATGTTAATTTTGTTTCCTCTGAAGTGTTTTTCTTTAATCTGCATTTCCTTAAAGCATTAAAGTTACATCTCTATAGAACAAAGGTGCAGTGGGTTATAACAAAGAAGGGTACTTAACTCAAAGATCTAATGTTGCTAATACCAGGTCTACTACTTGTTTTTTTAATATACCAACTCTATCTAAAAATAAAGGATATGAAAATTTAGCAGCAAGCATTGACCCAAAAATGAAACTTTTTAATCAGTCCTATTATAAAGATTTTGACTCCTCGGATGCCCCTACATTCCTAGGATGCTTTAAGCTTCCTGTGCCTCCTGGGGAAAGGAGGCCTCAAACAATCACATGCCCAGCTGTACGAGTCCTGCAGGGCAGGCTAGAAAGCATTCAGAGGGGTTTTTGGATTGAAACACTCTTTCAAATGCAGAAGACTAAAGCCCTGAATTGACTTTTTCCAGAAAATGTCAGAAGAGTGGAAAAGCAGAGCAAAAAGCCGGCAGATTTTTGTTGGGGTACGTGCATAGGAACTTCCAGAGGGGTCCCTGAAGTCTGAACACACCATGCCTATGTCAGCTTTCTTCCTCATGACGTTATCACGGGCGGAGTCCTCATACTGGCTCCCAGCATCAGTCCAATTCAGAGGAACCTGTTTTCCCTGCACTGCCTCGTCTTTCACGCTGAGGATCAACTCACACCACGTGGCACGAGGGAAAGCCCTGTGAGAAAGCCTCGTGGGAAAGCCTCCAGGGAAAGCCACAGATCCCTTGATCCACACGACGGGAAGCGTGACCTGCTGCTACAGCTCGGGAGGGAAAGCACACGTGCGTGCCCTCACTTGAGAGGAGGATTGACTCTCCAGGGAGACTCCAGAAGAACCCAATATCCATGTCAGCACTGCTGAGGAAACCTCAGGTTCCGGCCCCGAATCCACACAAGTTGTTCGGCCGCGGCATCAACAGGAGAGTTATCAAGAGAAGCCCCCAGCATCTGGCATGGGGACTGGACTTTGATGAAGTCACCAGAGCGGGTCCCTGAGGTCCCCGTCGTAAGTCGGGAGCACCTGCCGCAACTCGAGAAAATCCAGGAGGTTCTCCCCTCCAGGCGAGATGAGGCCATTTCCAATGAGGTGTCTCGAGGCTAATTACATCTAATCTCTGGAACTTCCAAAAGGGTCCTTCACACCCTTGCTGCAACTCAAGAAGTTCCCCGACATTCCCATCTCCACTCGAGAGGAAACACGAGGGTCCTGCCCACATCCAGAGTAGCCCCGTTTCATCCTCCTAGCTAGGAGATGAGGATCCTTTCCTGCTTGGTCGGGAAAGAACTTCCGGCATTCCCGTCGCATCTCAGGTGGAGGCGCTCTCTCCACAGGAAGGGAGAGAGGAACTCCATGGTCGTGCCACCATTCCAAGCGTCCCCAGATGTCTCAGTCCATTCCAGAGGATCTTGTTTTTACAGAGTGCTTAAACTTTCATGCCGAGGATCGCCTCACACACACGGTGGCACGGGGGACAGCCCTGTGGGAAAGCCTCGTGGGAAATCCTCTAGGAAAAGCCTAGAGGAAAAGCCACAGATCCATTGATCCACGCGACGGGAAGCATGACACTGCTGCTACAGCTCGGGAGGAAAGAGCATGCACATGCCCCCACTCGAGACGAGGACTGATTCCCCTTGGGAGACTTCAGAAGTATCCCCAAAAACATGTCAGCACTGGAGAGGAATACTCAGGTTCTGGCCCCCACTCCACCGAAGGTCTTGGGCCCCGGCATCTACCGGTGAGGAATCCGAGAGGCCCTCTAGCAACTCGCATGGGGACTGGTCTTCCTAAGGCCAACAGAACGGGTCCCTGAGGTCCCCGTCGTAAGTCGAGAGCACCTGCCACAACTCGAGAAATGAAGGAGATTCTCCCCTTCAGGCGAGATGAGGCCCATTTCCACTGAGACGTCTCGAGGCTAATCACACCTAACCTCTGGAACTTCCAAAGGGTCCTTCACACCCTTGTTGCAACTCAGAAGATCCAGAAGAGACCCGTCGCCACTACATAGGAATCACCAGGGTACCACCCACATCCAGAGGAGCCCAATTCCCCCTCCTAGCTCAATGTGAGGGATGCTTTCCCTGATTGGCCGGGAAAGAATTCCTGTCGTACCTGTCGCATCTCAAGAGGAGGCACGCTCCACAAGAAAGGTGAGAGGAACTCCAGGGTCGTTCCACCATTCCAAGAGTCCCCCAGATGACTCAGTCCTTTCCAGAGGAACTTGTTTACCCTGCACTGCCTCGACGTTCACGCGGAGGACCGACTCACACGATGGTGGCACGTGGGACAGCCCTGTGGGAAAGCCTCGTGGGAAACCACGTGGGAAAGCCTCGAGGGAAAACAAGAAACCCTTTGATCAACCCAACGGGAAAAATTGACTCTGCTCCTAATGCTCGGGAGAAAAGCGCACGTGCATGCCCCCATTGGAGACGAAGATGACTCCCCTGTGGAGACTCCAGTAGTACCCCAAGATCCATTTCAGCACTGGAGAGGAAACCTCAGGTTCGGGCACCGATTCCAAAAAGGTCTTAGGCCCCGTCATCGACCGGAAGGAATCCCGAGAGGCCCCTTAGCAACTCGCAAGTCGACTGGCATTACCTGAGCGGACCAGAGCGGGTTACATAAGTCCGGTCGTAACTGGAGAGCACCTGCTGAAACTCCGAGAAAAACCCAGGAGGTTCTCCCCTGCAGTCGAGATGAGGCCCATTTCCGCTGAGACGTCTCGAGTCTAATCACACCTAACCTCTGGAACTTCCAAAGGGTCCTTCACACCCTTGCTGCAACTCAAGAAGATCCCCTACATACCTCTCTCCACTCGAGAGGAAGAACGAGAGTCCCGCCCACATACAGAGGAGCCCCGTTTTCCGCCTCCTAGCTCGATCCTCCCTGCATGGTCAGGAAGAACTCCGCCATCTGTCTCATCTCCAAGAGGAGGCGCTCTCCAAGGAAAGCGAGAGGAACTCCAGGTCGTGCACCATTCCAGAGTCCCCCAGATGTCTCAGTCCATTCCAGGGAAACCTGTTTTCCCTGCACTGCTTCGACTTTCAAAGCCGAGGATCGACTCACACACCGGTGGCACGTGGACAGCCCTGTGGGAAAGCCTCGTGGAAAGCCCTCCTGGGAAAGCCTCGAGGGAAAGCCACAGATCCCTTGATCCAAGGGAAGAAGCGTGACAGTTCTGCTACAGCTCGGGAGGAAAGCGAACGTGCATGCCCCCACTCGAGACGAGGACTGACTCCCCTGGGGAGACTCCAGAAGTACCGTAAGATGCATGTCAGCACTGGAGAGGAATCCTCAGGTTCCGGCACCGACTCCACACAAGGTCTTAGGCCCCGGCGTCGAAGGAGAGGAATCCCGAGAGGCCCCGAGCAACTCGCATGGGGACTGGCCTTTCCTGAGGCCACCAGAGCGGGTCCCTGAGGTCCCCGTCGTAAGTCAAGAGCACCTGCCGAAACTCGAGAAAATCCAGGAGGTTCTCCCCTCCAGGCGAGATGAGGCCCATTTCCGCTCAGGCGTCTCGAGGCTAATCACACCTAACCCCTGGAACTTCCAAAGGGTCCTTCACACCCTTGCTACAACTCAAGAAGTT
>NW_017198749.1:0-7576 GCF_001704415.2 Capra hircus | reverse complement strand
TTAGCCTGGGACGCCTCAGAGGAAATGGTCCTCATCTCCCCTGGAGGGGAGAACCTCCTGCATTTTCTTGAGTTGCTGCAGGTGTTCTCGCGTTACGACGGGGACCTCAGGGACCCGCTCTGGTGGCCTCAGGAAAGGCCAGTCCCCATGCGAGTTGCTCGGGGCCTATCAGGATTCCTTTCCCATCGATGCCGGGGCCTAACACCTTGTGGGGAGTCGGTGCCGGAACCTGAGAATTCCTCTCCAGTGCTGACTTGGATCTTGGGTACTTCTGGAGACTCCACAGGGGAGTCAGTCCTCTAAGGGCATTCCTCCCGAGCTGTAGCAGCAGTGTCACGCTCCCCTTCGCGTGGATCAAGGGATCTGTGGCTTTCCCTCCAGGCTTTCCCATGAGACTTTCCCACGAGGCTTTCCCACAGGGCTGTCCCACGTGCCACCGTCGTGTGAGACGATCCTCGGCTTGAAAGTCGAGGCAGTGCAGGGAAAACAGGTTTCCCTGGAATGGCCTGAGACATCTGGGGGACTCTGGGAATGGTGGAACGACCCTGGAGTTCCTCACGCCTTTCCTGTGTAAAGCGTCCCCTCTTGAGATGCGACGGGAACGCCGAGAATTCTTTCCCGACCACGCAGGGAAAGGATCCCTCCTCTCGAGCTATGAGGCGGAAACGGGGCTCCTCTGGATGTGGGCGGGACTCTCGTGCTTCCTCTCGAGTGGAGACGGGTATGTCGGGGAACTTCTTGTGTTGCAGCAAGGATGTGAAGAACGTTTTGGAAGTTCCAGAGTTTAGGTGTGATTAACCTGGGGACGCTTCAGAGGAAATGGGCCTCATCTCGCCTGGAGGGGAGAACCTCCTGGATTTTCTCGAGTTGCGGCAGGTGCTCTCGACTTATGACGGGGACCTCAGGGACCCGCTCTAATGGCCTCAGGAAAGGCCAGTCCCCATGCTAGTTACTCGGGGCCTCTCGGGATTCCTCTCCCGTCGATGCCGGGGCCTAAGACCTTGTTTGGAGTCGGTGCCGGAAAGTGAGGATTCCTCTACAGGGCTGACGTGGATCTTGGGGTACTTCTGGACTCTCCTCAGGGTAGTCAGTCCTCGTCTCGAGTGGGGGCATGCACGTGCGCTTTCCTCCCGAGCTGTAGCAGCAGTGTCACACTTCCCTTCGGGTTGATCAAAGCAACTGTGGCTTTCCCTAGAGGCTTTCCCACGAGGCTTTCCCTCGAGTCTTTCCAACGAGGCTTTCCCACAGGGCTGTCCCACGTGCCACCGTGGTGTGAGTCGATCCTTGGCTTGAAAGTCGAGGCAGTGCAGGGAAAACAGGTTTCCCTGGAATGCACTGAGACATCTGGGGGACGCTGGGAATGGTGGCCCGACCCTGGATTTCCTCTCGCCTTTCCTGTGGAGATCGCCTCCTCTTTAGATGCGCCGGGAACACTGGGAACTCTTTCCCGATCACTGAGGGAAAGGATCCCTCCTCTCGAGCTAGGAGGCGGAAACGGGGCTCCTCTGGATGTGGGCGGGACTCTCGTGCTTCCTCTCGAGTGGAGACGGGTATGTTGGGGATCTTATTGAGTTGCAGCAAGGGTGTTAAGGACCCTTTGGAAGTTCCAGAGGTAAGGTGTGATTAGCCTTGAGACACCTCAGCGGAAATGGTCCTCATCTCGCCTGGAAGGGAGAACCTCCTGGATTTTCTCAAGTTGCTGCTGGTGCTCTCGACCTACGACGGGAACCTCAGGGACCCGCTCTGGTGGCCTCAGGAAAGGCCAGTCCCCATGCGAGTTGCTCGGGGAGACTCACGGGATTCCTCTCCCGTCGATGCTGGGGCCTAAGACCTTTGTGGAGTCGGTGCCGTAAAGTGAGGGTTCCTCTCCAGTGCTGACATGGATCTTGGGGTACTTCTGGAGTCTCCCCAGGGGAGTCAGTCCTCGTCTCGAGTGGGGGAATGCACGTGTACTTTCCTCCCGACCAGAAGCAGCAGTGTCACGCTTCCCTTCGCGTGGATCAAAGCATCTGTCGCTTTCCCTCGAGGCTTTCCCACCAGGCTTTCCCACAGGGCTGTCCCACGTGCCACCGTGGTGTGAGTCGATCCTCGGCTTGAAAGTCGAGGCAGTGCAGGGAAAACAGGTTTCCCTGGAATGGAATGAGACATCTGGGGGACTCTGGGGATGGTGGCACGACCCTGGAGTTCCTCTCGCCTTTCCTGTGGACAGCGCCTCCTCTTGAGATGCGACGGGAACACCGGGAATTCTTTCCCGACCGCGCAGGAAAAGGATCCCTCCTCTCGAACTTGGAGGCGGAAACGGGGCTCCTCTGGATGTGGCCGGGACTCTCGTGCTTCCTCTCGAGTGGAGACGGGTATGTTGGGGAAATTCTTGAGTTGCAGCAACGGTGTGAAGGATCCTTTGGAATTCCAGAGGTTAGGTGTGTTTAGAGTCGAGACGCCTTAGCGGAAATGGGCCTCATCTCCCCTGGAGGGGAGAATCTCCTGGATTTTTTCGAGTTGTGGTACGTGCTCTCGCCTTACGACGGGGACCACTGGGACCCGCTCTGGTGGCCTCAGGAAAGGCCAGTCCCCATGCGAGTTGCTCGGGGGCCTCTCGGGATTCCTCTCCCGTCCATGCCAGGGCCTAAGACCTTGTGTTGAGTCGGTGCCTACCGGGGTCCAGCCCCGGTGGATCCAGGAAATTCGAAGGGTGGACGGCGTTGGCGTGGAAAGACTTGTTTGTTTATTAATGTAAGATTAGATTAAGAAACTATAGTGTAGTAAGAAGATTAAATGGAGGAAGAGGGCTGAATAGCTTGGTTTACGCGGAAGGCCAATAAAATTCCAGACAAGGAATTTGCACCATCTACGTTGGGCCACCGGCGCCCGCTTGAATATCTAAGGGTGCCTCGCCTTAAGCTCCCTTTCGTGTGGGTCTTAACAGCCGGGGCAAGTAAGTAGACCTGGCGAGCCTCCGGGCCCCAGATGGAGATTCAGCCTGAAGTTAAAGTAAAGAGCAGAGAGAGGGAATGGGAGAGAAGAAGAGAGAGAGAGAGACATGGGGGGAGCCAGAGTCCCAAGAAACCAGGCCGAGAGACTAGTTCGAGAAACTGGCCCCCATCCTTTATTGTTCAGAAGGCCTTTTATACTTTTGATAAAACACGGAGATCAATGGGTAACACAAAATTATGTAGCGTTCGCAACCCAGATTCTTTCCGTATATCATTTTGTATACAAAAGGTCTCAGGTGATTTACATTATCTTTTGGACAAGAGGCTTGTTAACACTTTTTGGCTCTCTTCCTTAATGAATGTTAATTTTGTTTCCCCTGAAGTGTTTTTTTTTTTAATCTGCATCTCCTTAAAGCATTAAAGTTACATCTCTATAGAACAAAGGTGCAGTGGGATATAACAAAGAAGGTACTTAACTCAAAGATCTAATGTTGCTAATACCAGGTCTACTACTTGTTTTTCTATATACCAACTATATCTAAAAATAAAGGATATGAAAATTTGGCAGCAAGCATTGACCCAAAAAATGAAACCTTTAATCAGTCCTATTCTAAAGATTTTGACTCCTCGGAAGCTGCTACATTCCTAGGATATTTTAAGCTTCCTGTGACTCCTGCGGTCAGGAGGCCTCAAACAATCACATGCGCAGTTGTACGAGTCCTGCAGGCAGGCTAGACAGCCATCGGAGGGGTTTTTGGATTGAAACACTCTTTCAAATGCAGAAGACTAAAGCCCTGAATTGACTTTTTCCAGAAAATGTCAGAAGAGTGGAAAAGCAGAGCACAAAAGCCGGCAGATTTTTGTTGGGGTACGTGCTTAGGAATTTGCAGAGGGGTCCCTGAAGTCTGAGCACGCCTTGCGTATGTCAGCTTCATTCCTCATGACCTTGTCACGGGCGGGATTCCTCACACTGGCTCCCAGCAAGTGCCGGAACCTGAGGATTCCTCTCCAGTGCTGACATGGATCTTGGGGTACTTCTGGAGTCTCCCCAGGGGAGTCAGTCCTCATCTCGAGTGGGGGCATGAACGTGCGCTTTCCTCTCGGAGCTGTAGCAGCAGAGTCACGATTCCCTTCGCGTGGATCAAGAGATCTGTGGCTTTACCTCGAGGCTTTCCCACGAGGCTTTCCCACGAGGCTTTCCCACAGGGCTGTCCAACGTGCCACCGTGGTGTGAGTCGATCCTCGGCTTGAAGGTCGAGGCCAGTGCAGGGAAAAACAGGTTTCCCTGGAATGGACTGAGATATCTGGGGGACTCTGGGAATGGTGGCACGACCCTGGAGTTCCTCTCCCCTCTCCGGTGGAGAGCGACTCCTCTTGAGATGTGACGGGAACGCCGGGAATTCTTCCCGACCACGTAGGGAAAGGATCCCTCCTCTCGAGCTAGGAGGCGGAAACGGGCTCCTCTGGATGTGGGCGGGACTCTTGTGCTTCCTCTCGAGTGGAGACGGGCATGTCGGGGAACTTCTTGAGTTGCAGCAAGGGTGTGAAGGACCCTTTGGAAGTTCCAGAGGTTAGGTGTGTTTTAGACTCGAGACGCCTCAGCGGAAATGGGCCTCATCTCGCCTGGAGGGGAGAACCTCCTGTATTATCTCGAGTTGCAGCAGGTGCTCTCGACATAGGACGGGGAACTCAGGGACCCGCTCTGGTGGCCTCAGGAAAGGCCAGACCCATGCGAGTTGCTCTGTGGGCCTCTCGGGATTCCTCTCCCGTCGATGCCGTGGCCAAGGCCTTGTGTGGAGTCGGTTCCGGAACCTGAGGATTTCTCTCCAGTGCTGACATGGATCTTGGGGTACTTCTGGAGTCTCCCCAAGGGAGTCAGTCCTCGTCTCGAGGGGAGGCATGCACGTGCGCTTTCCTCCCGAGCTGTAGCAGCAGTGTCGCGCTTCCCTTCGCGTGTATCAAGGGATCTGTGGCTTTCCCTCGAGGCTTTCCCACGAGGCTTTCCCACAGGTCTGTCCCACATGCCACAGTGGTGAGAGTCGATCCTCGGCTTGAAAGTCGAGGCAGTGCAGGGAAAACAGGTTTCCCTGGAATGGACTGAAACATCTGGGGGACTCTGGGAATGGTGGCACAACCCTGGAGTTCCTCTCGCCTTTCTTGTGGAGAGCGCCTCCTCTTGAAATGCGACGGGAATGCTGGGAATAAATGACCGACCACGCAGGGAAAGGATCCCTCCTCTCGAGCTAGGAAGCGGACACGGGGCTCCTCTGGATGTGGGCGGAACTCTCGTGCTTCCTCTCCAGTGGAGACCGGTATGTCGGGAACTTCTTGTGTTGCAGCAAGGGTGTGAAGGACCCTTTGGAAGTTCCAGAGGTTAGGTGTGATTTGCCTCGAGACGCCTCCGCGGAAATGGGCCTCATCTCGCCTGGAGGGAGAACCTCCTGGATTTTCTCGAGTTGTGGCAGGTGCCCTCGACTTACGACGGGGACCTCAGGGACCCGCTCTGGTGGCCTCAGGAAAGGCCAGTGCCCATGGGAGTTGCAAGGGGGCCTTTCGGAATTCCTCTCCCGTCGATGTCGGGGCCTAAGACCTTGTGTGGAGTTGGGGCTGGAACCTGAGGATTCCTCTCCAGTGCTGACATGGATCTTGGGGTACTTCTGGAGTCTCTCCTGGGGAGTCAGTGCTCATCTCGTGTGGGGGCATGCACTTGAGCGTTCCTCACGAACTGTAGCAGCAGTGTCACACTTCCCATCGCGGGGATCAAGGGATCTGTGGCTTTCCCTCGAGGCTTTCCGAAGAGGCTTTCCCACAGGGCTGTCCCACCAGGGACATGCCATGGTGGAGTGAGTGGATCCTCGGCGTGAAAGTAGAGGCAGTGCAGGGAAAACAAGTTCCTCTGGAATGGACTGAGACATCTGGGGTCCCTTGGAATTGTGGCAAGACACTGGAGTTTCTCTCGCCTTTCCTGTTGAGAGCGCCTCTTCTTGAGATGCGACGGGAAAGCCGGGAATTCTTTCCAGACGAAGCAGGAAAAGAATCCCTAATCTCAAGCTACGAGGTGGAATCCAGGCTCCTCTGGATGTGGGCGGGACCCTCGTGCTTCCTCTTGAGTGGAGACTGGTATGTCGGGGAACTTCTTGAGTTGCAGCAAGCGTGTGAAGGACCCTTTGGAAGTTCCAGAGGTTAGGTGTGATTAGCCTCGAGACGCCTCAGCGGAAATGGACCTCATCTTGCCCGGAGGGGAGAAAATCCTGGATGTTCTCGAGTTGCTGCAGGTGCTCTCGACTTAAGACGGGGACCTCAGGGACCCGCTCTGGTGGCCTCAGGAAAGGCCAGTCCCCATGCGAGTAGCTCGGGGCCACTTGGGATTCCTCTCCCTTCGATGCCGGGCCTAAGAGTTGTGTGGAGTCAGTGCTGGAACCTGAGGATTCCTCTCCAGTGCTGACATGGATCTTAGGGTACTTCTGGAGTCTCCCCAGGGGAGTCAGTCCTCCTCTCAGTGGGGGCATGCACGTGCGCTTTCCTCCCGAGCTGTAGCAGCAGTGTAACCCTCCCGTCGCCTGGATCATGTGATCAGTGGCTTTCCCTCGAGGCTTTCCCACGAGGCTTTCCCACGAGGCTTTCCCACAGGGCTCTCCCACGTGTGTGGTGTGAGTCGATCCTCGGCTTGAAAGTCGAGGCAGTGCAGGGAAAACAGGTTTCCCTGGAATGGACTGAGACATCTGGAGGACTCTGGTAATGGTGGCACGAACCTGGAGTTCCTCTCGCCTTTCCTGTGGAGAGCACCTCCTCTTGAGATGCGACGGGAACGCCGGGAATTCTTTCCAGACCACGCAGGGAAAGGGTCCCTCCTCTCCAGCTATGAGGCGGAAACGGGGCTCCTCTGGATGTGGGCGGGACTCTCGTGCTTCGTCTCGAGTGGAGACGGGTATATCGGGGAACTTCTTGAGTTGCAGCAAGAGTGTGAAGGACCCTTTGGAAGTTCCAGAGGTTAGGTATGATTAGCCTCGAGAAGCCTCAGCGGAAATGGGCCTCATCTCGCCTGGAGGGGAGAACCTCCTGGATTTTCTCGAGTTGCGGCAGGTGCTCTGGACTTAAGACGGGGACCTCAGGGACCCGCTCTGGTGGCCTCAGGAAAGGCCAGTCCCCATGCGAGTTGCTTGGGGTCCTCTCGGGATTCCTCTCCCGTCGATGCCGGGCCCTAAGACCTTGTGTGGAGTCGGGGCCGGAACCTGAGGATTCCTCTCCAGTGCTGACATGGATCTTGGGGTACTTCTGAAGTCTCCCCAGGGGGAGTCAGTCCTCGTCTCGAGTGGGGGCATGCACGTGCGCTTTCCTCCCGAGCTGTAGCAGCAGTGTCACGCTTCCCTTCGTGGATCAAGGGATCTGTGGCTTTCCCTCCAGCATTCCAGGAGCTTTCCCACGAGGCTTTCCCACAGGGCTATCCCACGTGCCACCTTGGTGTGAGTCGATCCTCGGCTTGAAAGTCGAGCAGTGCAGGGAAAACAGGTTTCCCTGGAATGGACTGAGACATCTGGGGGACTCTGGGAATGTGGCACGACCCTGGAGTTCCTCTCGCCTTTCCTGTGGAGAGCGCCTCCTCTTGAGATGCGACGGGAACGCCGGGATTCTTTCCGACCACG
>NW_017198748.1:0-7576 GCF_001704415.2 Capra hircus | reverse complement strand
GGAGAGGAATCCTTCAGGTTCCGGCACGGACATCACACAAGGTCTTAGGGCCCGGGGTCGACGGGAGAGGAATCCCGAGAGAGGCCCCAGAAAAACTCGCATGGGGCCTGGCCTTTCCTGAGGCCACCAGAGCGGGTCCCTGATTTCCCCGTCGTAAGTCGAGAGCACCTGCCGCAACTCGAGAAAATCCAGGAGGTTCTCCCCTCCAGGCGAGATGAGGCCCATTTCCGCTGAGGCGTCTTGAGGCTAATCACACCTAACCTCTGGAACTTCCAAAGGGTCCTTCACACCCTTGCTGCAACTCAAGAATTTCGCCGACATACCCGTCTCCACTCGAGAGGAAGCACGAGAGTCCCGCCCACAACCAGAGGGGTCCCGCTTCCGCCTCCTAGCTCGAGAGGAGGAATCCTTTCCCTGCGTGGTCGGGAAAGAATTCCCGGCGTTCCCGTCGCATCTCAAGAGGAGGCTCTCTCCAAAGGAAAGGCGAGAGGAAATCCAGGGTCGTGCCCCCATTCCCAGAGTCCCCCAGATGTCTCAGTCCATTCCAGGGAAACCTGTTTTCCCTTCACTGCCTCGACTTTCAAGCCGAGGATCGACTCACACCACGGTGGCACGTGGGACAGCCCTGTGGGAAAGCCTCGTGGGAAAGCCTCAAGGGAAAGCCACAGATACCTTGAACCACGCGAAGGGAAGAGAGACACTGCTGCTACAGCTCGGGGGAAAGCGCACGTGCATGCCCCACTCGAGACGAGGACTTACTCCCCTGGGAGACTCCAGAAGTACCCCAAGATCCATGTCAGCACTGGAGAGGAATCCTCAGGTTCCGGCACCGACTCCACAACAGGTCTTAGGTCCCAGCATCGACGGGAGAGGAATCCCGAGAGGCCCCAGAGAACTCGCATGGGACTGGCCTTTCCTGAGGCCACCAGAGCGGGTCCCTGAGGTCCCCGCCGTAAGTCGAGAGCACCTGCTGCAACTCGAGAAAATCCAGGAGGTTCTCCCCTCCAGACGAGATGAGGCCCATTTCCGCTGAGGCGTCACGAGGCTAATCACACCTAACCTCTGGAACTTCCATAGGGTCCTTCACACCCTTGCTGCAACTCAAGAAGTTCCCCGACATACCCGTCTCCACTCGAGAGGAAGCACGAGAGTCCCGCCCAAACCTAGAGGAGCCCCGTTTCTGCCTCCTAGCTCGAGAGGAGGGATCCTTTCCCTGCGTGGTCAGGAAAGATTTCCCGGCGTTCCCGTCATATGTCAAGAGGAGGCGATCTCCACAGGAAAGGAGAGGAACTCCAGGGTGGTGCCACCATTCCCTGAGTCCCCCAGATGTCTCAGTCCATTCCAGGGAAACCTGTTTTCCCTGCACTGCCTCGACTTTCAAGCCGAGGATCGACTCACACCACGGTGGCACGTGGGACAGCCCTGTCGGAAAGCCGCGTGGGAAAGCCTCGTGGGAAAGCCTCGTGGGAAAGCCTCGAGGGAAAGCCACAGATCCCTTGATCCATTCGACGGGAAGCATGACAATGCTGCTCCATCTCGGCAGGAAATCGCACGTGCATGCCCCCACTCGAGACGAGGACTGAGTCCCCTGGGGAGACTCTAGAATTACCCCAAGATCCGTTTCACAGTGGAGAGGAATCCTCAGGTTACGGCACCGACTCCACACAAGGTCTTAGGCACCGGAATCGACGGAGAGGAATCCCGAGAGTCCTTCGAGCTACTCGCATTGGGACTGGCCTTTCCTGAGGCCACCAGAGCGGGTCCCTGATGTCCCCTTCGTAAGTCGAGAACAGCTGCCCCAACACGAGAAAATCCAGGAGGTTCTCCCCTCCAGGCAAGATGAGGCCCAATTACGCTGAAGTGTCCCGAGGCTCATCACACCTAACCTCTGGAACCTACTAAGGGTAATTCACACCATTGCTGCAACTCAAGAAGTTCCCCGACAAACCAATCTCCACTCGAGAGGAAGCACGAGAGTCGCGCCCACATTCAGAGGAGCCCCGGTTCCGCCTCCTAGCTCGAGTGGAGGGATCGTTTCCCTGCGTGTTCGGGAAAGAATTCACGGCGTTCCCGTCGCATCTCAAGAGGAGGCGCTCTCCACAGGAAAGGCGAGAGGAATTCTACAGTCGTCCCACCATTCCCAGAGTGCCCAAGTTGTCTCTATCCATTCCAGGGAAACCTGTTTTCCCTGCACTGCCTCGACTTTCAAGCCGAGGATCGGCTCACACCACGGTGGCACGTGGGACAGCCCTTTGGAAAATCCTCGAGGGAAAGCCACTGATCCCATTATCCACTCGACGGGTAGCATGACACTGCTGCTAGAGCTGGGGAGGAAACCGAACGTGCATGTCCCGACTCGAGACGAGGACTGACTCCCCTGGGGCGACTCCAGAAGTTCCCAAGATCCATGTCAGCATTGGAGAGGAATCCTCAGGTTCCCGCACTGACTCCAAACAAGGTATTAGGCCCTGGCATCGACGGAGAGGAATCCCGAGAGGCTCCCGAGCAACTCGCAAGGGGACTGTCCTTTCCTAGGGCCACCAGAGCGGGTCTCTGAATTCCCTGTCGTAAGTCGAGAGCACCTGCTGCAACTCGAGAAAATCCAGGAGGTTCTCCCCTCCAGGCGAGATGAGGCCCATTTCCGCTGAGGCGTCCTGATGCTAATCACACCTAACCTCTGGAACTTCCAAAGGTTCCTTCACACCCTTGCTGCAACTCAAGAAGTTCCCCGACATACCCGTCTCCACTCGAGAGGAAGCACGAGAGTCCCGCCCAAATCCAGATGAGCCCCGTTTCCGCCTCCTAGCTCGAGTGGGGGGATCCTTTCCCTGCGTGGTCGGGAAAGAATTCCCGGCATTCCCGTCCCATCTCAATACGCGGCGCTCTCCACAGGAAAGGCAGAGGAACTCCAGGGTCGTGCCACCACTCCTAGAGTCCCCCAGATGTCTTAGTCCATTCCAGGGAAACCTGTTTTCCCTGCACTGCCTCGACTTTCAAGCCCAAGATCGACTCACACCACGGTGGCACGTGGGACAGCCCTGTGGGAAAGACTCGTGGGAAAGCCTCGTGGGAAAGCCTTGAGGGAAAGCCACAGATCCCTTGATCCACGCGAAGGGAGGCGTGACACTGCTGCTACCACTCGGGAGGAAAGGGCACGTGCTGCCCAAAACGAGACGAGGACTGATTCCCCTTGGGAGACTCCAGAAGTACCCCAAGATCCATGTCAGCACTGGAGAGGAATCCTCAGGTTCCGGCACGGACATCACACAAGGTCTTAGGCCCCGGGGTCGACGGGAGAGGAATCCCGAGAGGCCCCAGAAAAACTCGCATGGGGACTGGCCTTTCCTGAGGCCACCAGAGCGGGTCCCTGATTTCCCCGTCGTAAGTCGAGAGCACCTGCCGCAACTCGAGAAAATCCAGGAGGTTCTCCCCTCCAGGCGAGATGAGGCCCATTTCCGCTGAGGCGTCTTGAGGCTAATCACACCTAACCTCTGGAACTTCCAAAGGGTCCTTCACACCCTTGCTGCAACTCAAGAATTTCGCCGACATACCCGTCTCCACTCGAGAGGAAGCACGAGAGTCCCGCCCACAACCAGAGGGGTCCCGCTTCCGCCTCCTAGCTCGAGAGGAGGAATCCTTTCCCTGCGTGGTCGGGAAAGAATTCCCGGCGTTCCCGTCGCATCTCAAGAGGAGGCTCTCTCCAAAGGAAAGGCGAGAGGAAATCCAGGGTCGTGCCCCCATTCCCAGAGTCCCCCAGATGTCTCAGTCCATTCCAGGGAAACCTGTTTTCCCTTCACTGCCTCGACTTTCAAGCCGAGGATCGACTCACACCACGGTGGCACGTGGGACAGCCCTGTGGGAAAGCCTCGTGGGAAAGCCTCAAGGGAAAGCCACAGATACCTTGAACCACGCGAAGGGAAGAGAGACACTGCTGCTACAGCTCGGGGGGAAAGCGCACGTGCATGCCCCACTCGAGACGAGGACTTACTCCCCTGGGGAGACTCCAGAAGTACCCCAAGATCCATGTCAGCACTGGAGAGGAATCCTCAGGTTCCGGCACCGACTCCACAACAGGTCTTAGGTCCCAGCATCGACGGGAGAGGAATCCCGAGAGGCCCCAGAGAACTCGCATGGGGACTGGCCTTTCCTGAGGCCACCAGAGCGGGTCCCTGAGGTCCCCGCCGTAAGTCGAGAGCACCTGCTGCAACTCGAGAAAATCCAGGAGGTTCTCCCCTCCAGACGAGATGAGGCCCATTTCCGCTGAGGCGTCACGAGGCTAATCACACCTAACCTCTGGAACTTCCATAGGGTCCTTCACACCCTTGCTGCAACTCAAGAAGTTCCCCGACATACCCGTCTCCACTCGAGAGGAAGCACGAGAGTCCCGCCCAAACCTAGAGGAGCCCCGTTTCTGCCTCCTAGCTCGAGAGGAGGGATCCTTTCCCTGCGTGGTCAGGAAAGATTTCCCGGCGTTCCCGTCATATGTCAAGAGGAGGCGATCTCCACAGGAAAGGAGAGGAACTCCAGGGTGGTGCCACCATTCCCTGAGTCCCCCAGATGTCTCAGTCCATTCCAGGGAAACCTGTTTTCCCTGCACTGCCTCGACTTTCAAGCCGAGGATCGACTCACACCACGGTGGCACGTGGGACAGCCCTGTCGGAAAGCCGCGTGGGAAAGCCTCGTGGGAAAGCCTCGTGGGAAAGCCTCGAGGGAAAGCCACAGATCCCTTGATCCATTCGACGGGAAGCATGACAATGCTGCTCCATCTCGGCAGGAAATCGCACGTGCATGCCCCCACTCGAGACGAGGACTGAGTCCCCTGGGGAGACTCTAGAATTACCCCAAGATCCGTTTCACAGTGGAGAGGAATCCTCAGGTTACGGCACCGACTCCACACAAGGTCTTAGGCACCGGAATCGACGGGAGAGGAATCCCGAGAGTCCTTCGAGCTACTCGCATTGGGACTGGCCTTTCCTGAGGCCACCAGAGCGGGTCCCTGATGTCCCCTTCGTAAGTCGAGAAACAGCTGCCCCAACACGAGAAAATCCAGGAGGTTCTCCCCTCCAGGCAAGATGAGGCCCAATTACGCTGAAGTGTCCCGAGGCTCATCACACCTAACCTCTGGAACCTACTAAGGGTAATTCACACCATTGCTGCAACTCAAGAAGTTCCCCGACAAACCAATCTCCACTCGAGAGGAAGCACGAGAGTCGCGCCCACATTCAGAGGAGCCCCGGTTCCGCCTCCTAGCTCGAGTGGAGGGATCGTTTCCCTGCGTGTTCGGGAAAGAATTCACGGCGTTCCCGTCGCATCTCAAGAGGAGGCGCTCTCCACAGGAAAGGCGAGAGGAATTCTACAGTCGTCCCACCATTCCCAGAGTGCCCAAGTTGTCTCTATCCATTCCAGGGAAACCTGTTTTCCCTGCACTGCCTCGACTTTCAAGCCGAGGATCGGCTCACACCACGGTGGCACGTGGGACAGCCCTTTGGAAAATCCTCGAGGGAAAGCCACTGATCCCATTATCCACTCGACGGGTAGCATGACACTGCTGCTAGAGCTGGGGAGGAAACCGAACGTGCATGTCCCGACTCGAGACGAGGACTGACTCCCCTGGGGCGACTCCAGAAGTTCCCAAGATCCATGTCAGCATTGGAGAGGAATCCTCAGGTTCCCGCACTGACTCCAAACAAGGTATTAGGCCCTGGCATCGACGGGAGAGGAATCCCGAGAGGCTCCCGAGCAACTCGCAAGGGGACTGTCCTTTCCTAGGGCCACCAGAGCGGGTCTCTGAATTCCCTGTCGTAAGTCGAGAGCACCTGCTGCAACTCGAGAAAATCCAGGAGGTTCTCCCCTCCAGGCGAGATGAGGCCCATTTCCGCTGAGGCGTCCTGATGCTAATCACACCTAACCTCTGGAACTTCCAAAGGTTCCTTCACACCCTTGCTGCAACTCAAGAAGTTCCCCGACATACCCGTCTCCACTCGAGAGGAAGCACGAGAGTCCCGCCCAAATCCAGATGAGCCCCGTTTCCGCCTCCTAGCTCGAGTGGGGGGATCCTTTCCCTGCGTGGTCGGGAAAGAATTCCCGGCATTCCCGTCCCATCTCAATACGCGGCGCTCTCCACAGGAAAGGCAGAGGAACTCCAGGGTCGTGCCACCACTCCTAGAGTCCCCCAGATGTCTTAGTCCATTCCAGGGAAACCTGTTTTCCCTGCACTGCCTCGACTTTCAAGCCCAAGATCGACTCACACCACGGTGGCACGTGGGACAGCCCTGTGGGAAAGACTCGTGGGAAAGCCTCGTGGGAAAGCCTTGAGGGAAAGCCACAGATCCCTTGATCCACGCGAAGGGAGGCGTGACACTGCTGCTACCACTCGGGAGGAAAGGGCACGTGCTGCCCAAAACGAGACGAGGACTGATTCCCCTTGGGAGACTCCAGAAGTACCCCAAGATCCATGTCAGCACTGGAGAGGAATCCTCAGGTTCCGGCACGGACATCACACAAGGTCTTAGGCCCGGGGTCGACGGGAGAGGAATCCCGAGAGGCCCAGAAAAACTCGCATGGGGCCTGGCCTTTCCTGAGGCCACCAGAGCGGGTCCCTGATTTCCCCGTCGTAAGTCGAGAGCACCTGCCGCAACTCGAGAAAATCCAGGAGGTTCTCCCCTCCAGGCGAGATGAGGCCCATTTCCGCTGAGGCGTCTTGAGGCTAATCACACCTAACCTCTGGAACTTCCAAAGGGTCCTTCACACCCTTGCTGCAACTCAAGAATTTCGCCGACATACCCGTCTCCACTCGAGAGGAAGCACGAGAGTCCCGCCCACAACCAGAGGGGTCCCGCTTCCGCCTCCTAGCTCGAGAGGAGGAATCCTTTCCCTGCGTGGTCGGGAAAGAATTCCCGGCGTTCCCGTCGCATCTCAAGAGGAGGCTCTCTCCAAAGGAAAGGCGAGAGGAAATCCAGGGTCGTGCCCCCATTCCCAGAGTCCCCCAGATGTCTCAGTCCATTCCAGGGAAACCTGTTTTCCCTTCACTGCCTCGACTTTCAAGCCGAGGATCGACTCACACCACGGTGGCACGTGGGACAGCCCTGTGGGAAAGCCTCGTGGAAAGCCTCAAGGGAAAGCCACAGATACCTTGAACCACGCGAAGGGAAGAGAGACACTGCTGCTACAGCTCGGGGGGAAAGCGCACGTGCATGCCCCACTCGAGACGAGGACTTACTCCCCTGGGGAGACTCCAGAAGTACCCCAAGATCCATGTCAGCACTGGAGAGGAATCCTCAGGTTCCGGCACCGACTCCACAACAGGTCTTAGGTCCCAGCATCGACGGGAGAGGAATCCCGAGAGGCCCCAGAGAACTCGCATGGGGACTGGCCTTTCCTGAGGCCACCAGAGCGGGTCCCTGAGGTCCCCGCCGTAAGTCGAGAGCACCTGCTGCAACTCGAGAAAATCCAGGAGGTTCTCCCCTCCAGACGAGATGAGGCCCATTTCCGCTGAGGCGTCACGAGGCTAATCACACCTAACCTCTGGAACTTCCATAGGGTCCTTCACACCCCTTGCTGCAACTCAAGAAGTTCC
>NW_017198747.1:0-7576 GCF_001704415.2 Capra hircus | reverse complement strand
CTAGAAAGCCATCAGAGGGTTTTTGGATTGAAACACTCTTTCAAATGCAGAAGAGTAACGCCCTGAATTGACTTTTTCCAGAAAAGGTCAGAAGAGTGAAAAAGCAGAGCACAAAACCCGGCAGATTTTTTGTTGGGTACATGCTTAAAAAATTTCCAGAGGGGTCCCTGAAGTCTGAGCACGCCTTGCTTATGTCAGCTTCCTTCCTCATAACCTTGTCACGGGCGGGCTTCCTCACACTGGCTCCCGGCAGTCTTAGGCCCCGGCATCGACGGGAGAGGAAATCCCGAGAGGCCCCGAGCAACTCGCATGGGACTGGCCTTTCCTGAGGCCACCAGAGCGGGTCCCTGATCCGCGTCGTAAGTCGAGAGCACCGGCCGCTACTCGAGAAAATCCAGGAGGTTCTCCCCTCCAGGCGAGATGAGGCCCATTTCCGCTGAGGCGTCTCGAGGCTAATCACACCTACTCTGGAACTTCAAAGGGTCCTTCACACCCTTGCTGCAACTCAAGAAGTTCCCCGACATACCCGTCTCCACTCGAGAGGGAGCACGAGAGTCCCGCCCTCATCCAGAGGAGCCCCGTTTCCGCCTCCTAGCTCGAGAGGAGGGATCCTTCCCCTGCGTGTCGGGAAAGAATTCCCGGCGTTTCCGTCGCATCCCAAGAGGAGGAGCTCTCCACAGGAAAGGCGAGAGGAACTCCAGGTCGTGCCACCATTCCCAGAGTCCCCCAGATGTCTCATCCATTCCAGGGAAACCTGTTTTCCCTGCACTGCCTCGACTTTTAAGCCGAGGATCGACTCACACCACGGTGGCACGTTGGACAGCCCTGTGGGAAAGCCTCGAGGGAAAGCCACAGATCCATCGATCCAAGCGAAGGGAAGCGTTACACTGCTGCTAGAGCTGGGGAGGAAAGCGCATGTGCATGCCCCCACTCGAGACGTGGACTGACTCCCCTGGGGAGACTCCAGAAGTACCACAAGATCCATGCCAGCCCTGGAGAGGAATCCTCAGGTTCAGGCACCGACTCCACACAAGCTCTTAGGCCCCCGGATCGATGGGAGAGGAATCCAGAGAGTCCCCGAGCAACTCGCATCGGGACTGGTCTGTCCTGAGGCCACCAGAGCGGGTTCCTGAGGTCCCTGTCGTAAGTCGAGAGCACCTGCCGCCACTCGAGAAAATCCAGGAGGTTCTCCCCTCCAGGTGAGATGAGGCCCATTTCTGCTGAGGCGTCTCGAGGCTAATCACACCTAACCTCAAGAATTTCCAAAGGGCCCTTCACACGCTTGCTGCAACTCAAGAAGTTCCCCGACATACCCGTCTCCACTCGAGAGGAAGCACGAGAGTCCCGCCCACATCCAGAGGAGCCCCGTTTTCGCCTCTTGCTCGAGAGGAGGGATCCTTTCTCTGCGTGGTCGGGAAAGAATTCCCGGCATTCCCGTCGCATCTCAAGAGGAGGCGCTCTCCACAGGAAAGGCGAGAGGAACTCCAGGGTCGTGCCACCATTCCCAGAGTCCCCAGATGTCTCAGTCCGTTCCAGGGAAACCTGTTTTCCCTGCACTGCCTCGACTTTCAAGCCGAGGATCGACTCACACCACGGTGGCACGTGGGACAGCCCTGAGGGAAAGCCTAGTGGGAAAGCCACAGATCCCTTGATCCACGCGAAGGGAAGCGTGACACTGCTGCTACAGCTCGGAGGAAAGCGCACGTGCATGCCCCTACTCGAGACGAGGACTGACTCCCCTGGGAAGACTCAGGAAGTACCCCAAGATCCATGTCAGCACTGGAGAGGAATCCTCAGGTTCCGGCACCGACTCCACTCAAGGTCTTATGCCGGGGTCCAGCCCCGGTGGATCCAGGGAATTTGAAGGGTGGACGGCGTTGGCGTGGAAAGTCTTGTTTATTTATTAATGTAAGATTAGATTAGGAAACTATAGTGTAGTAAGAAGATTAAGTGGAGGAAGAGGGCTGAATAGCTTGGTTTACGCGGACGGCCAATAAAATTCCAGACAAGCAATTTGCACCACCTACGTTGGCACCGGCGCCCGCTTGAATATCTAAGGGTGCCTCGCCTTTAGCTCCCTTTCGTGCGGGTCTTAACAGCCAGGGCAAGTAAGTAGACCTGGCGAGCCTCCGCACTCCAGGTGGAGATTCAGCCTGAAGTTAAAGTAAAGAGCAGAGGGAAGGAAAGGTAGAGAAGAAGAAAGAGAGAGAAAGACACAGGGGGAGCCAGAGTCCAAGAAACCAGGCTGAGAGACTAGTTCGAGAAGCTGGTCCGAGAAATTGGCCCCCGGCCCCTGGCCTCCTCCTTTATTGTTCAGAAGGCCTTTTATACTTTTGATAAAACATGGAGATCAATGGATAACACAAAATTATGTAGTGTTCGCAACCCAGATTCTTTCTGTATATCATTTTGTATACAAAAGGTCTCAGGTGATTTACATTATCTTTTGGCCAAGAGGCTTGTTAACACTTTTTGGCTCTCTTCCTTAATGAATGTTAATTTTGTTTCCCCAGAAGTGTTTTTCTTTAATCTGCATCTCCTTAAAGCATTAAAGTTACATCTCTATAGAACAAAGGTGCAGTGGGTTATAACAAAGAAGGTACTTAACTCAAAGATCTAATGTTGCTAATACCAGGTCTACTACTTGTTTTTCTATATACCAACTATATCTAAAAACAAAAGGATATGAAAATTTGGCAGCAAGCATTGACCCAAAAAAACGAAACTTTTAATCAGTCCTATTCTAAAGATTTTGACTCCTCGGAAGCTCCTGCATTCCTAGGATGTTTTAAGCTTCCTGTGCCTCCTGCGGTCAGGAGGCCTCAAACAATCACAAGCGCAGCTGTACGAGTCCTACAGGCAGGCTAGAAAGCCATCAGAGGGTTTTTGGATTGAAACACTCTTTCAAATGCAGAAGAGTAACGCCCTGAATTGACTTTTTCCAGAAAAGGTCAGAAGAGTGAAAAAGCAGAGCACAAAACCCGGCAGATTTTTGTTGGGGTACATGCTTAAAAATTTCCAGAGGGGTCCATGAAGTCTGAGCACGCGTTGCGTATGTCAGCTTCCTTCCTCATAACCTTGTCACGGGCGGGCTTCCTCACACTGGCTCCCGGCAGTCTTAGGCCCCGGCATCGACGGGAGAGGAATCCCGAGAGGCCCCGAGCAACTCGCATGCGGACTGGCCTTTCCTGAGGCCACCAGAGCGGGTCCCTGAGGTCCCCGTCGTAAGTCGAGAGCACCTGCCGCAACTCGAGAAAATCCAGGAGGTTCTCCCATCCAGGCGAGATGAGGCCCATTTTCGCGGAGGCGTCTCGAGGCTAATCACACCTAACCTCTGGAACGTCCAAAGGGTCCTTCACACCCTTGCTGCAACTCAAGAAGTTCCCCGACATACCGGTCTCCACTCGAGAGGAAGCACGAGAGTCCCACCCACATCCAGAGGAACCCGTTTCCGCCTCATAGCTCGAGAGGAGGGATCCTTTCCCTGCGTGGTCGGGAAAAATTTCCCCGCATTCCCGTCGCATCTCCAGAGGAGGCTCTCCACAGGAAAGGCGAGAGGAACTCCAGGTCGTGCCACCATTCCCAGAGTCCCACAGATGTCTCAGTCCATTCCCAGGGAAACCTGTTTTCCCTTGCACTCCCTCGACTTTCTAGCGAGGATCGACACACACCACGGTGGCACGTGGGACAGCCCTGTGGGAAAGCCTCGTGGGAAAGCCTCGGGAAAGCCTCGAAAAGCCTCGAGGGAAAGCCACAGATCCCTTCACCTCGCGAAGGGAAGCGTGACACTGCTGCTACAGCTCGGGAGGAAAGCGCACGTGCATGCCCCCACTCGAGACGAGGACTGACTCCCCTGGGGAGACTCCAAAAGTACCCCAAGATCCATGTCAGCACTGGAGAGGAATCGTCTGGTTCTGGCACCGACTCCACACAAGGCCTTAGGGCCCCGCATCGACGGGAGAGGAATCAGGGAGCCCCAGAGCAACTCGCATGGGACTGGCCTTTCCTGAGGCCACCAGAGTGGGTCCCTGAGGTCCCCGTTGTAAGACGAGATTACCTGCCCCAACTCGAGAAAATCCAGGAGGTTCTCCCCTCCAGGCGAGATGAGCCCCATTTCCACTGAGGCGTCTCGAGGCTAATCACACCTAAACTCTGGAACTTCCAAAGGGTCCTTCACACCCTTGCTGCAACTAAAGAAGTTCCCCGACATACCCGTCTCCACTCGAGAGGAAGCACGAGAGTCCGCCCACATCCAGAGGAGCCCGTTTCCGCCTCCTAGCTCTAGAGGAGGGATCATTTCCCTGCGTGTTCGGGAAAGATTCCCGGCGTTCCCGTCGCATCTCAAGTGGAGGCGCTCTCCACAGGAAAGGCGAGAGGAACTCCAGGGTCGTGCCACCTTTCCCTGAGTCCCCCAGATGTCTCAGTCCATTCCAGGGAAACCTGTTTTCCCTGCACTGCCTCGACATTCAAGGCGAGGATCGACTCACAACACGGTGGTACGTGGATAGCCCTGTGGGAAAGCCTCGTGGGAAAGCCTCGAGGGAAAGCCACAGATCCCTTGATCCACGCAAAGGGAAGCATGACACTGCTGCTACAGCCCGGAGGTAAATGCACGTGCATGCCCCCACTCGAGACGGGGACTGACTCCCCTGGGGAGACTCCAGAAGTACCCCAAGATCCATGTCAGCACTGGAGAGGAATCCTCAGGTTCCGGCACTGACACCACACAAGGTCTTATGCCGGGGTCCAGCCCCGGTGGATCCAGGAAATTCGAAGGGTGGACGGCGTTGGCGTGGAAAGACTTGTTTATTTATTAATGTAAGATTAGATTAGGAAACTATAGTGTAGTAAGAAGATTAAGTGGAGTAAGAGGGCTGAATAGGTTGGTTTACGCGGAAGGCCAATAAAATTCCAGACAAGGAATTTGCACCACCTACGTTGGGCCACCGGCGCCCGCTTGAATATCTAAGGGTGCCTCGCCTTAAGCTCCCTTTCGTGCGGGTCTTAACAGCCAGGGCAAGTAAGTAGACCTGGCGAGCCTCCGCACTCCAGGTGGAGATTCAGCCTGAAGTTAAATTAAAGAGCAGAGGGAAGGAAAGGTAGAGAAGAAGAAAGAGAGAGAAAGACACAGGGGGGAGCCAGAGTCCAAGAAACCAGGCTGAGAGACTAGTTCGAGAAGCTGGTCCGAGAAACTGGCCCCCGGCCCTGGCCTCCTCCTTTATTGTTCAGAAGGCCTTTTATACTTTTGATAAAACATGGAGATCAATGGATAACACAAAATTATGTAGCGATCACAACCCAGATTCTTTCTGTACATCATTTTGTATACAAAAGGTCTCAGGTGATTTACATTATCTTCTGGCCAAGAGGCTTGTTAACACTTTTTGGCTCTCTTCCTTAATGAATGTTAATTTTGTTTCCCCTGAAGTGTTTTTCTTTAATCTGCATCTCCTTAAAGCATTAAAGTTACATCTCTATAGAACAAAGGTGCAGTGGGTTATAACAAAGAAGGTACTTAACTCAAAGATCTAATGTTGCTAATACCAGATCTACTACTTGTTTTTCTATATACCAACTATATCTAAAAATAAAGGATATGAAAATTTGGCAGCAAGCATTGACCCAAAAAACGAAACTTTTAATCAGTCCTATTCTAAAGATTTTGACTCCTCGGAAGCTCCTGCATTCCTAGGATGTTTTAAGCTTCCTGTGCCTCCTGCGGTCAGGAGGCCTCAAACAATCACAAGCGCAGCTGTACGAGTCCTACAGGCAGGCTAGAAAGCCATCAGAGGGTTTTTGGATTGAAACACTCTTTCAAATGCAGAAGAGTAACGCCCTGAATTGACTTTTTCCAGAAAAGGTCAGAAGAGTGAAAAGCAGAGCACAAAACCCGGCAGATTTTTGTTGGGGTACATGCTTAAAAATTTCCAGAGGGGTCCCTGAAGTCTGAGCACGCCTTGCTTATGTCAGCTTCCTTCCTCATAACCTTGTCACGGGCGGGCTTCCTCACACTGGCTCCGGCAGTCTTAGGCCCCGGCATCGACGGGAGAGGAATCCCGAGAGGGCCCCGAGCAACTCGCATGCGGACTGGCCTTTTCTGAGGCCACCAGAGCGGGTCCCTGATCCGCGTCGTAAGTCGAGAGCACCGGCCGCTACTCGAGAAAATCCAGGAGGTTCTCCCCTCCAGGCGAGATGAGGCCCATTTCCGCTGAGGCGTCTCGAGGCTAATCACACCTACCTCTGGAACTTCCAAAGGGTCCTTCACACCCTTGCTGCAACTCAAGAAGTTCCCCGACATACCCGTCTCCACTCGAGAGGGAGCATGAGAGTCCCGCCCTCATCCAGAGGAGCCCCGTTTCCGCCTCCTAGCTCGAGAGGAGGGATCCTTCCCCTGCGTGGTCGGGAAAGAATTCCCGGCGTTTCCGTCGCATCTCAAGAGGAGGAGCTCTCCACAGGAAAGGCGAGAGGAACTCCAGGGTCGTGCCACCATTCCCAGAGTCCCCCAGATGTCTCAATCCATTCCAGGGAAACCTGTTTTCCCTGCACTGCCTCGACTTTTAAGCCGAGGATCGACTCACACCACGGTGGCACGTTGGACAGCCCTGTGGGAAAGCCTCGAGGGAAAGCCACAGATCCATCGATCCAAGCGAAGGGAAGCGTTACACTGCTGCTAGAGCTGGGAGGAAAGCGCATGTGCATGCCCCCACTCGAGACGTGGACTGACTCCCCTGGGGAGACTCCAGAAGTACCACAAGATCCATGCCAGCCCTGGAGAGGAATCCTCAGGTTCAGGCACCGACTCCACACAAGCTCTTAGGCCCCGGGATCGATGGAGAGGAATCCAGAGAGTCCCCCGAGCAACTCGCATCGGGACTGGTCTGTCCTGAGGCCACCAGAGGGGTCCTTCCGGTCCCTGTCGTAAGTCGAGAGCACCTGCCGCCACTCGAGAAAATCCAGGAGGTTCTCCCCTCCAGGTGAGATGAGGCCCATTTCTGCTGAGGCGTCTCGAGGCTAATCACACCTAACCTCAAGAATTTCCAAAGGGCCTTCACACGCTTGCTGCAACTCAAGAAGTTCCCCGACATACCCGTCTCCACTCGAGAGGAAGCACGAGAGTCCCGCCCACATCAGAGGGCCCGTTTCGCCTCTTGCCTCGAGAGGAGGGATCCTTTCCCTGCGTGGTCGGGAAAGAATTCCCGGCATTCCGTCGCATCTCAAGAGGAGGCGCTCTCCACAGGAAAGGCGAGAGGAACTCCAGGGTCGTGCCACCATTCCAGAGTCCCCCAGATGTCTCAGTCCGTTCCAGGGAAACCTGTTTTCCCTGCACTGCCTCGACTTTCAAGCCGAGGATCGACTCACACCACGGTGGCACGTGGGACAGCCCTGAGGGAAAGCCTAGTGGGAAAGCCACAGATCCCTTGATCCACGCGAAGGGAAGCGTGACACTTGCTGCTACAGCTCGGGAGGAAAGCGCACGTGCATGCCCCTACTCGAGACGAGGACTGACTCCCCTGGGAAGACTCAGGAAGTACCCCAAGATCCATGTCAGCACTGGAGAGGAATCCTCAGGTTCCGG
>NW_017198746.1:0-19714 GCF_001704415.2 Capra hircus | reverse complement strand
TTGCCGAAATTAATACTAGTTTGAAAACTGACCTTGTGCTTGCTCTGCTGCATGTTCCTGAATCCAAAAGTGTTTACAGTTAACACCTGCTGTTGTTAGTGAAACTCAGTATCTTTTAGTTCTTTTCAGCATCCCTTGTACCTAGTTAGTTGAATACATTCTAAAACACTGTGGAGATAACTTCATTCGACAGATCAGAAAGTGCTCAAAGATAAAGATGGCTGAGAATTGTAGCTGTGGATGCTGATGCAGCAGGATCGACTAAAGATGGCTGAGAATTGTAGCTGTGGATGCTGATGCAGCAGGATCGGCTGTCAGCGTATCTGCTGCCTGTGCTCAGTTGCCGTTTCCTGTGTTATCAAATTAACTCCCGCACTCTCAGATGAAGACCAAATCGGAACAGGATGCTCATTGGAAAAATACAGTTAAGCAATCCCTTGTTTGGTGCACACCCATGAACCCACCTCCCTAAGGGTTCTTTAGGGATCTCTTCCAGATATTCTTTGGCACATTCCCCAGTGATGGGCTTGCACTGCTGTGTCCTGACTCATCGTCTTGTTACAGACAGGGCTTTCAACCTCTCAGGTGCATTACAGTGCCCGGGTTCTCTCGGAGATCCAAAAGAGGGTGATGGCCCGTGCTCCGGACACCTTCAGAGCGTGTCTGCAGGAACAGGGCCTCTGAGAGGAACGGATCCCCACCTGTGGCAACAGGAAGATCTCGGGTCAGCCTTTTGCAGAGCAGCTCCAGGGGAGTCACTGCACAGTGAAGATCACACCCAGCAGCATGCCCGGGATTGTGGTTTAAGGAACTGGGTGGATGGCGGTGCCCATCCATGAGACAGGAACATTGGCCTGGGCTACTAGCAGGCTGCAGGGCTTCTGGACATCTGAGTGCAGATGCCCCATACGTCTCGGCCTGTGGGGAATCTGGGGCCCAGTTGAGATGTCCTAGGTAGATTTAGTGATAGGAAAAGCCAACAGCATACAGGGGGGATACTGATGAAAACAAGTCAGATGGGTAAAGCTCTGGGGGTGACGTGGTCACCCAAGGATCATGTATGGAGTGGAAGAGCACAGGCAGAGGTTGGAAACCAGAGGAAAACAAAGCCAAGATTTAGGAGGGGATCAAAGTAAATGGACTGACAAGGAGACTTAGAAGTAATGGACTGAGAGGTAGGGGAAAAGCCAGGGTGGCTGCTGTCACAGACTCTGACCAAGGAAAAGTGGTTTGAAAACGGAAAGTGTCCGTGGCCAGTACAGCACTGGGTACTATGGTTTGGCCCACGGAGCTCTTGGGAGGCGTTAGCAAGGGGATGTTCTGTGGATGGGCACATGGCGGAGGAATCGAGAGGTAACCAGATAAGGATGGTCCTGGTGTCTATACTTTCAAGAAGCATGGCTTGAAAGGAACCAAAGATGCATGGTATTGGGAGCAGTGGGCTGTGTGCTCGCAGGGTGTGCTCTCCTCTCCTGGCTCCACCTGGTGATGCTGACCTGCACCGCCCGTGGGTGGGGTTGGTGAAGCTTGCGTTTTTGTCTCCCTCCTCTTGCTGTGGGCCCCGTCCTCCCTGGCTGACTGAGCCTCAGCCACCCTGCTGGCATCTGCAGACCCCTCTGAATCTGGGTCTGATCATCCAGCCCATCCCTGGGCAGGGACGTCCACTCCCAAGCCTCAGCCTCGAGGTCCCCTAGCCCATTGCCTGCTTAGGCTTCGTCTGGATTCAGTCACTTTCCACATTTCTCCCTCGGGTGATGCAGAGCCCTCCCTTGGATCTCACCTGCACCACAGCAGGAACCAAAATCAGCTCCAGAAAATGAAATTCCTAAACTGCAGCCAACCTTCTGCCAAAGACTCCATTGGGTCATTGTACACTGTGTCCTCCTGTGAGTCCCAAGTGTGAATGGGGTGGAATCCTCCTTTCCCTGGAGTTCCTCTTCATTTCTTGTCACACCTCCCTTGTCTGAGCTGTCTCACCTCTGCCTGTGACTGCATCTGTGGGCCGTTCCACCGCAGTGACTGGGATGCTCTTTTCCTTGGCTTGTCTTTCATTTGACCCATGACTTCCCATACAATATCCAGGTCAAAGGGGGCATAGTGTAGAATGTGTTCCTTGCCGAGTACATCTAGGAGACGCTGTTGTCCCATAAGCCCACGCCCCTGATCTATAGAAAAAACAGAGGGATAAAGAACACAAGAGTCAAATATGCCAAAGGTGCCTGAGATGTTGCCTAAGATGAGCACTGAAGAGTGTCTGTGGGATTAGGAAGTATGGATATTAATGATGGCCATGATGAGACTAGTTCCAGTGGAGGTACTGGGACAAAAGCTCCATGGAAGGGGGCAGAGGAGAGAATCTGTCAGCAGAATTTGAAGCAATTTTGCTTTGCAGGGCAACTGGTAATGTGCCAGTAGCTGCAGACTAGGGTGGTGAAGACAGTGAGATTCCCCCATTGCTATGGAATGCTCCGATGTAGAGGAAGCAGGTGCTGGTTCAGGAGAGAGGAATGATAACTGCAGGGGCAAAGTCCCTGAGAAGGTGCAAGGCATGGGATCCCGGGCAGAGGTGAGGGGCTGGGTGCAGTCAGGAGCAGGCGTGGAGAGGGGCAGCAGAGTGCCAGGGCAGAAACATGCAGATCGGGACTGGGAAACTTGAGAAATCCCACCGGATTGCTTCGGTATTCTCCACGAATTACTGGCAGGTGGGGCTGGTGGTCATTAGCATGGAAGAAGGTTAGGAGTGTGTAGTGTAGGGGTGTAGCTAGGTGACCGTGAAACTGAACAGCGGTCTACTCTGGCCATGGATTTAAGATGAAACACTTCTGTAAAGTTGTAAAGTTTTCTCCTCGATGCTCAGGTGCTCAGACACAGGGAGGGAGTGGGCAGGCAGGAGGGTGCAAGGAGCACAAGAGGTGTGTTTGTCGGGGAGAGGTGTGTTTGCGGGGGACAGCTTCCAGCCCTGGCTCAGCCCAACCAGGAGGGGCCTGGCGCATAGTGTGAAAGGACGCGCGGTCTGTGAGCTGGGTCTCCAGGAGGCTGTGGCATCAGTGCATGGCACTAGTGCGAGGGAGCTGGAGGACAGGACGTCATGTTGAGGGTGATGACAGGGAGGAATGCTGGAACCAGGACACCACGAGGGGCGCGGTCCTTCCTGATGCCCGGGGCGGGACCGTGGGCAGAGGGATGCTCGGGTGGGGAGGAAGGGAGCATCGCTAAGGACGGAGAGTCTCCGGGTGACCGGGTGAGCCTCGTGGGCACTGAGGACGGATCAGAAGAGTGAGGCCTGAGAGAACAGTGAGTGTACCACGGGAGGGACGCGGTCACAGGCCTGGGGTGGGAGGGAGGAGAATGGACAGGGGACTTGTAACGTTCCCGCACGTGTGGGGCTTCGGCAGTGGGCGACAGGACCCGGGCGTCACCGGTCAGGTTCTTCAGTGGAGAGTTCGAAACCCGGTCCCAGAGAAATCTCCCAGCCGACCAGGGCCAGGAGACGGGCACGGGCCTCACTGGGTTGCTGCGCGCAGGCCCAGAGCCAGCCAATCGGAGTGCAGCCCCGCCCGCCAAGCGCCGGATCTTCCCGGACACCCTGACTTCCTGCGCGTGTTGCTATGGTTCCGCGGACGGCTGGCTGTCCGGGGGTGGTTTGGCCGGACCCCTTGGAGAGATTCCCTTCCTTTCTCTGGTCCTTACGGGCATCCCCCTTAATTTTCGCATCCAGGCTGTCCAGTCCTCTGCGCGAAAACCCAGCAGAAACGATGACTCTTCTTCCGGGTTTGCGGCGTTTTGGTTTCTGTGACCTGCAGGTGGCAGTGTTGCTCCACAGTGTCGCCGGGCCGGTTTTTCCTCCGCCCTTCGCGCTTTAATAAAATGACAGGAAGCCTTTTGCCACAAGAAGCAGCTGGTTTCCTTTCGTTTGGTTTTCCTTCGCTTGTGCAGGTTAGCTGATTCAAAGTGCATCTGACCCTTCAGAGAGCCCATAGTGAGAACTTTCGCGGGACCCATTGACACTTAAAATTCCAATAAAACAATATAAGCGGACATAGTGAATGATAGTGGACGGAGTGTTTACCCTTGTCTTGCTTCGGATCCTTGAGGAATTCCTGTATGTTTAAAGAGAACTTCATTATGACAGTGAGTTTTGACTAGAAAATCATTACGTGAAGTGGAAGTGAAAGTGGCTCAGACTTGTCTGTTTCTTTAAGACCCCTTGGACTGTAGCCAGCCAGGCTCCTCTGCCCATGGGATTCTCCAGGCAAGAATAATGGAGTGGGTTGCCATTTCCTTCTCCAGAGGATCTTGCCAACCCAGCGATTGAATCTGGCTGTCCTGCACTGCAGGCTGACTGCTTACCATCTGAGCCACCTACAGTAATAACATGACAGGGACAAGTGCCAAGCCAAGATCCTGCTGGGTAATTGATGCTGGACACCACCCAAGAAGCAGATGCTATTACTGCCCTCATTTTATGCTTTTGGGACCTGTGGCTCACAGAAGAATCAGGTCTCCAGGTTCTCAGGGTTCCTCAGAGAGTGTCCCTATGTTCAGGTCTCCATTCTGTCAGATTGAACTTTGCACACTTGTTTGTAGGCTACATTCTCCTCCCCAGTGGAAGAGTGAAATAAAATGCTCACTGGGATTGAGGGTAAGACAGCCTGCAATGCTGCGAAAGCCTGAGGGCAGGAGGAGAAGGGGATGAACAGAGGACCAGATGGTTGGATGGCATCACTGACTGCAAGTGGACATGAGTCTGAGCAAGCTCCGGGAGATGGTGAAGGACAGGGAAGCCTCCTGACCTGCTGCTTGCAGTCCATGGGTCGCAAAGAGTCGGACACGACCGATGGTCTGAAAACCAACAATAGCATATTTATTAAAATGAGATACTAAATTAAAGAGGGGGGTGTGAGGGAAAGTACATAGAAAACGACTCATCCACTCTATCAAGATTATGACATAACACATTTATAGTGCAAAGCACCTGGAAGTAATCAGCTGTTACGGAGCATGAGTTGCTCAGCTCACTGCAAGGTGGGTCAAGGAAGGGACTTTAATCCAGAGTCCGCTGCCAGAGTCCACTGCCAGAGAAAAGGGCCAGAGAAAAGTGACCCAAAATAACCATCTTGTTGGGGCCAGGTTGGACAGGACCTGGACATCAGGGATCAGTTCCCTCAGTGGAGAGTTTCCAAACAGTTTCGCGGAGAAATCTTCCAGCAGATGCAGGCTGGGAGACTGGCACTGACCTCACTGCTCCCCGGGGAAGGCCCAGAACAAGCCCTCAGCAACTCCGGATCTTCCTGGAAGTCCTGACTTCTTGCCCGCCTCGCTGTGGTTCTGTGGGCGAGTTCGCAGCGGAACTCGGGCGGTCCAGGGATGGTTAACCCGGGCCCCTGCGCGAGTTTCCCTTTCTTTCTCTGGTCCTCAGGGGCATCCCCCATAAGTCGTCTGCTCGGAAAACCGAGCAGCAAGATGATTTTTCCTCCGGGCTTGCTGGCATTTTGGTTTCTGTGGTCTGCAGGGGGCAGTGTTGCTCCGGCCAGTCGCTTGCCCGTTTCTTCCCCGCCCGGCCAGGTTGAAAAAAGCTTGAATTAAGCAAACTGAAAAATTACCAACAAAGAGAAAATATTAAGCAGTTTAAGGTAAAAGTAACAATCATGGGATTGCTGTTTCATGTGGTAGTTTTATTTCCAGTTTCTTTAGGAATCTCCATACCGTTCTCCATAGTGGATGTATGGATTTACTTACCGACCAACAGTGCTAGAGGATTCCCTTTTCACCACATCCTGTGAGGCATTTAGGGTTTGTAGATTTGTTGATGGTGGCCATTCTGAAGAGATGATACCTCCTTGTACTTTTGAATTGCATTTCACTAATAAAGACCAGTGTTGCACATCTTTTCTTGTGTTTGTTGACCATCTATGTCTTCTTTGGAAAAATGTCTGTTTTAGGTCTTCTGCCCATTTCTTGATTGGGTTGTTTATATTTCTGATATTGAGCTGAATGAAATGATTGTATATTTTTGAGATTAATTCTTTTTCAGTTGCTTCATTTGCAATTGTTTTCTGCCATTCTGAGGGTTGTCTTTCACCTTCTTTATAGTTTCCTTTGCTGTATAAAAGAGTCGGACTGGAGTAAGCAACTGAACTGAACTGAACCTGCTGTGAAAATACTGTAAGTATAATTAGGTCCTATTTCTTTATTTTTTATTTTTTAGTTTGAGCATTCTATGGCATTGCCTTTCTTTGGGATTGGAATGAAAACTGACCTTTTCCAGTCCTGTGGCCACTACTGAGTTTTCCAAATTTGCTGGCATATTGAGTGTAGCAAGTTCACAGCATGATCTTTCAGGATTTGAAATAGCTGAACTGGAATTCAATCACCTCCACTAGCTTTGTTCATAGTGATGCTTTCTACAGCCCACTTGACTTCACATTCCAGGATGTCTGGCTCTAGATGAGTGATCACACCATCGTGATTATCCAGGTCGTGAAGATCTTTTTTGTACAGTTCTTCTGTGTATTCTTGCCACCTCTTCTTAATATCTTCTGCTTCTGTTAGGTCCATACCATTTCTGTCCTTTATCGAGCCCACCTTTGCATGAAATGTTCCCTTGGTATCTCTAATTTTCTTGAAGAGATCTCTAGGCTTTCCCAGTTGTGTTGTTTTCCTCGATTTCTTTGCATTGATAGTTGAAGAAGGCTTTCTTTTTTTTTTTTTTTTTTATAAAGAAGGCTTTCTTATCTCTTCTTGCTATTCTCTGGAACTCTGCATTCGGATGCTTATATCTTTCCTTTTCTCCTTTGCTTTTCGCTTCTCTTCTTTTCACAGCTTTTTGTAAGGCCTCCCCAGACAGCCATTTTGCTTTTTTGCATTTCTTTTTCTTGGGGATGGTCTTGATCCCTGTCTCCTGTACAATGTCAGGAACCTCATTCCATAGTTCATCAGGCACTCTGTCTATCAGATCTAGTCCCTTAAATCTATTTTCACTTCCACTGTATAATCATAAGGGATTTGATTTAGGTCATACCTGAATGGTCTAGTGGTTTTCTCTACTTTCTACAATTTAAGTCTGAATTTGGTAATAAGGAGTTCATGATCTGAGCCACAGTCAGCTCCTGGTCTTGTTTTTGTTGACTATATAGCGATTCTCCATCTTTGGCTGCAAAGAATATAATCAATCTGATTTTGGTATTGACCATCTGGTGATGTCCATGTGTAGAGTCTTCTTTTGTGATGTTGGAAGAGGGAGTTTGCTATGACCAGTGCATTTTCTTGGCAAAACTCTGTTAGTCTTTGCCCTGCTCCATTCCACATTTCAAGGCCAATTTGCCTGTTACTCCAGGGGTTTCTTGACTTCCTACTTTTGCATTCCAGTCCCCTATAATGAAAAGGACATCTTTTTTTAGGTGTAAGTTCTAAAAGGTCTTGTAGGTCTTCATAGAACCGTTCAACTTCAGCTTCTTCAGCGTCTACTGCACAATTGTACTCATCTCACATGCTAGTAAAGTAATGCTCAAAATTCTCCAAGCCAGGCTTCAGCAATACGGGAACCGTGAACTTCCTGATGTTCAAGCTGGTTTTATAAAAGGCAGAGGAAACAGAGATCAAATTACCAATATCCGCTGGATCATGGAAAAAGCAAGAGAGTTCCAGAAAAACATCTATTTCTGTTTTATTGTCTATGCCAAAGCCTTTGACTGTGTGGACCACAACAAACTCTGGAAAATTCTGAAAGAGATGGGAATACCAGACCACCTGTCCTGCCTCTTGAGAAATCTGTATGCAGGTCAGGAAGCAACAGTAGAACTGGAAAAAGGGAGTACGTCAAGGCTGTATACTGGCACCCTGCTTATTTAATTTATATGCAGAGTACATCATGAGAAACGCTGGACTGGAAGAAACACAAGCTGGAATCAAGATTGCTGGGAGAAATATCAATAACCTCAGACATGCAGATGACACCACCCTTATGGCAGAAAGTGAAGAGGAACTAAAAAGCCTCTTGATGAAAGTGAAAGAGGAGAGTGACAAAGTTGGCTTAAAGCTCAACATTCAGAAACGAAGATCATGGCATCCGGTCCCATCACTTCATGGGAAATAGATGAGGAAACAGTGGAAACAGTGTCAGACTTTATTTTGGAGGGCTCCAAAATCACTGCAGATGGTGACTGCAGCCATGAAATTAAAAGACGCTTACTCCTTGGAAGAAAAGTTATGACCAACCTAGATAGCATATTCAAAAGCAGAGACATTACTTTGCCGACTAAGGTCCGTCTAGTCAAGGCTATGGTTTTTCCAGAAGTCATGTATGGATGTGAGAGTTGGACTGTGAAGAAGGCAGAGCACCGAAGAATTGATGCTTTTGAACTGTGGTGTTGGAGAAGACTCTTGAGAATCCCTTGGACTGCAAGGAGATCCAACCGCATTCTGAGCAGCCCTGGGATTTCTTTGGAAGGAATGATGCTAAAGCTGAAACTCCAGTACTTTGACCACCTCATGCGAAGAGTTGACTCACTGGAAAAGACTCTGATGCTGGGAGGGATTGGGGGCAAGAGGAGAAGGGGACAACAGAGGGTGAGATGGCTGGAAGGCATCAGTAACTCGATGAACTTGAATCTGAGTGACCTCCAGGGAGTTGGTGATGGACAGGGAGGCCTGGTGTGATGCGATTCAGGGGGTCGCAAAGAGTCAGACACGACTGAGCAACTGAACTGAATGGAAAGAGAATATTGCTAAATTTTTTGTTAGAGGTTTAGTTTTATAGCATCTGGCCTCATATTTGGTCTTTAATTGATTTTGAGGGTCCCCCCCTCCGTGGTGTTAGGAAGTATTCCAATTTCATTCTTTTACATGTTCCTGTCCAATTTTCACAGCACCACTTATTGAAGATGCTGTCTTTTCTCCATTGTACATTCTTACTTCCTTGAGTATAGATGAGGTGCCCCATAGGTGCATGGGTCTATCTCTGGGCTTCCTATTGTGTTCCATTGGTCTTTCTTTTTGTTCTTGCCTAGAGATGTTACATTAGTCTTTGTTGTAAAGCTGGTGTGGTAGTGTTGAATTCCCTGAGCCTTTGACTTGTCTTTTGATTTCTCTGTTGAATCTGAAAGTAGAGCCTTGCTTGGTAGAGTAGTTTTTGGTTGTAGGTTTTTCCCTTTCACCACTTTAAATATATCATGCCATGCCCTTCTGGCCTACAGAGTTTCTGCGGAGAAATCAGCTGATAATTTTATGAGGATTCCACTTAACTGTTATTTGCTACTTTTCCCTTGACCTGCTTAATATTTTCTCTTTGTTGTTAAATTTTCCGTTTGCTTAATGTGTGTCTCAGCATTTTTCTCAGCACTTGGAACCAGCCAACTGGGCAAGCTATAGAAAAAAAATCCAGTCCCTGATGACCGACAAAAGGCTTCGAGAACTTTTTTCAACGCGGAAGGGCGGGGGAGAAACGGGCAAGCCGCTCCACGGCGCAAACACTGCCCCCTGCAGACCACAGAAACCAAAATGCCTAGCAAGTCCTGGATGAAAACCGATCCTTCTTGCTTGGTTATGGTAGCAGAGGATTTAAGGGGGATGCCCCTGAGGAACCAGAGAAAACGGGAACCTCTCGAAGAGGCCCAGGCAAACCACCCCTGGACCGCGCGAGTTCCGCTCGACTCGCCCACAGAACCACAGCGAGGCGGGCAAGAAGTCAGGACATCCAGGAAGATACCGAAGTTGCTGAGGGCTGGTTCTGGGCCTGCCGCGGGGAGCAGTGAGGTCAGTGCCAGTCTCCCAGCCTGCGTCTGCTGGGAAGATTTCTCCCCGAAACTGTTTGGAACTTTCCACTGAGGGACCTGATCCCTGATGTCCTGGGTCCTGTCCAACCTGGCCCCAACAAGATGGTTATTTTGGGTCACTACACTGCCCTCTTCTCTGTCAGTGAACTCCGGATTACAGTCCCTTCCTGACCCACCATTTGGGCTTCCCTGGTAGCTGCAGAGGTTTAAGCATCTGCCTGCAATGTGGAACCCCAGGTTCGATCCCTGGGTTGGGAAGATTCCCCTGGAGAAGGGAAATGGCAACCCACTCCAGTATTCTTGCCTGGAGAATCCCATGGACGGAGGAGCCTGGTGGGCTACAGTCCACAGGGTCGCAAAGAGTGGAAACGACTGAGCGACTTCACTTTCACTGACCCACCTAGCAGTGAGCTGAGCAACTCATGCTCCGTAACAGCTGATTACTTCCAGGTGCTTTGCACTATAAATGTGCATGTCATAATCTTGATAGAGTGGATGAGTCGTTTTCTATGTACTTTCCCTCACGCCCCCTCTCATTTAGTATCTCATTGTAATAAATATGCTATTGTTGGTTTTCAGTCCGTCAGGTCCTGTCCGACTCTTTCGCGGCCCCATGGACTGCAATGCAGCACGTCAGGAGGCTTCCCTGTCCTTCACCATCTCCCGGAGCTTGCTCAGACTCATGTCCACTGAGTCAGTGATGCCATCCAACCATCTTGTCCTCTGTCATCCCCTTCTCCTCCTGCCTCAGGCTTTTCGCAGCATTGCAGGCTGTCTTACCCTCAATCCCACGTGAGCATTTTATTTCACTCTTCCACTGGGGAGGGAGAAAGTATGCCTACAAACCAGTGTGCAAACTTCAATCTGACAGAATGGAGACCTGGACATAGGTACACTCTCTGAGGAACCCTGAGAACCTGGAGAGCTGACTCTTCCTCTGTGTGCCACAGGTCCCAAGGCATAAAATGAGGGCAGTAATAGCATCTGCTTCTTGGGTGGTGTCCAGCATCAATTACCCAGCAGGATCTTGGCTTGGCACTTGTCCCTGTCATGTTATTATTGTAGGTGGCTCAGATGGTTAGGAGTCAGCCTGCAGTGCAGGATAGCCAGATTCAATCGCTGGGTTGGCAAGATCCTCTGGAGAAGGAAATGGCAACCCACTCCATTATTCTTGCCTGGAGAATCCCATGGGCAGAGGAGCCTGGCTGGCTACAATCCAAGGGGTCTTAAAGGAACAGACAAGTCTGAGCCACTTTCACTTCCACTTCACGTAATGATTTTCCTAGTCAAAACTCACTGTCATAATGAAGTTCTCTTTAAACATACAGGAATTCCTCAAGGATCCGTAAGAGAAGGGTAACCACTCCGGTCCACTATCATTCACTATGTCCGCTTATATTGTTTTATTGTAATTTTAAGTGTCAATGGGTCTGGCGAAAGTTCTCACAAAGGGCTCTCTGAAGGGCTCAGATGCACTTTGAATCAGCCAACAGGCACAAGCGAAGGAAAACCAAACCATCCGCTTCTTGTGGCAAAAGGCTTCCTGTCATTTTATTAAAGCGCGAAGGGCGGAGGGAAAACCGGCCCGGCGACACTGTGGAGCAACACTGCCACCTGCAGGCCACAGAAACCAAAACGCCGCAAGCCCGGAAGAAGAGTCATCGTTTCTGCTGGGTTTTTGCGCAGAGGACTGGACAGCCTGGGATGCGAAAGTTAAAGGGGATGCCCGTAAGGACCAGGGAAAGGAAGGGAATCTCTCGAAGGGGTCCGGCCAAACCACCCCCGGACAGCCAGCCGTCCGCGGAACCATAGCAACACGCGGCAGGAAGTCAGGGTGTCCGGGAAGATCCGGCGCTTGGGCGGGCCGGGCTGGCCTGCGCGCCAGCAACCCAGTGAGGCCCGTGCCCGTCTCCTGGCCCTGGTCGGCTGGGAGATTTCTCTGGGACCGGGTTTCGAACTCTCCACTGAAGAACCTGACCGGTGACGCCCGGGTCCTGTCGCCCACTGCCGAAGCCCCACACGTGCGGGAACGTTACAAGTCCCCTGTCCATTCTCCTCCCTCCCACCCCCGGCCTGTGACCGCGTCCCTCCCGTGGTACACTCACTGTTCTCTCAGGCCTCACTCTTCTGATCCGTCCTCAGTGCCCACGAGGCTCACCCGGTCACCCCGGAGACTCTCCGTCCTTAGCGATGCTCCCTTCCTCCCCACCCGAGCATCCCTCTGCCCACGGTCCCGCCCCGGGCGTCAGGAAAGACCGCGCCCCTCGTGGTGTCCTGGTTCCAGCATTCCTCCCTGTCATCACCCTCAACATGACGTCCTGTCCTCCAGCTCCCTCGCACTAGTGCCATGCACTGATGCCACAGCCTCCTGGAGACCCAGCTCACCGACCGCGCGTCCTTTCACACCGTGCGCCAGGCCCCTCCTGGATGGGCTGAGCCAGGGCTGGAAGCTGTCCCCCGCAAACACACCTCTCCCCGACAAACACACCTCTTGTGCTCCTTGCACCCTCCTGCCTGCCGACTGCCCTCCCTGTGTCTGAGCACCTGAGCATCTAGGAGAAAACTTTACAACTTTACAGAAGTGTTTTATCTTAAATCCATGGCCAGAGTAGACCGCTGTTCAGTTTCAGGGTCACCTAGCTACAACCCTACACTACACACTCCTAACATTCCTCCATGGCTAATGGCCACCAGCCCCACCCGCCAATAATTCGTGGAGAATACCGAAGCAATCCAGTGGGATTTCTCAAGTTTCCCAGTCCCGATCTGCATGTTTCTGCCCTGGCACTCTGCTGCCCCTCTCCACGCCTGCTCCTAACTGCACCCAGCCCCTCACCTCTGCCTGGGATCCCATGCCTTGCACCTTCTCAGGGACTTTGCCCCTGCAGTTATCATTCCTCTCTCCTGAACCAGCACCTGCTCCCTCTACATTGGAGCATTCCACAGCACAGGGGGAAACCCACCGTCTTCCACCACCCTAGTATGCAGCTACTGGCACATTACCGGTTGCCCTGCAAAGCAAAACTGCTCAAATTCCGCTGAGAGATTCTCTCCTCAGCCCCCTTCCATGGAGCTTTTGTCCCAGTACCGCCACTGGAACTAGTCTCGTCATGGCCATCATTAATATCCATACTTCCTAATCCCACAGACACTCTTCAGTGCTCATCTTAGGCCAACATCTCAGGCACCTTTGGCATATTTGACTCTTGTGTTCTTTATCCCTCTGTTTTTCTATAGTTCAGGGGCGTGGGGCTTATGGGACAACAGCGTCTCCTAGATGTACTCGACAAGGTACACATTCTACACTATGCCCCCTTTGACCTGGATATTGTATGGGAAGTCATGGGTCAAATGAAAGACAAGCCAAGGAAAAGAGCATCCCAGTCACTGCGGGGGAACGGCCCACAGAGGCAGTGGCAGGCAGAGGTGAGAGAGCTCAGACAAGGGAGGTGTGACAAGAAATGCAGAGGAACACCAGGGAAAGGAGGATTCCACCCCATTCACACTTGGGACTCACAGGGGGCACACTGTACAATGACCCAACGGAGTCTTTGGGCAGAAGGTTGGCTGCAGTTTAGGAATTTCATTTTCTGGAGCTGATCTTGGTTCCTGCTGTGGTGCAGGTGAGATCCAAGAGAGGGCTCTGCATCACCCGAGGGAGAAACGTGGAAAGGGACTGAATCCAGACGAAGCCTAAGCAGGCGATGGGCTAGGGACCTCCTGGCTGAGGCTGAGGAGTGGACGTACCTGCCCAGGGATGGGCCTGGACGATCAGACCCAGATTCAGAGGGTCTGCAGATGCCAGCAGGGTGGCTGAGGCTCAGTCAGCCAGGGAGGACTGGGCCCACAGCAAGAGGAGGGAGACAAAAACACCAGTTTAACACCCTCCTCCCGCCCCCGCGGATGGTGCAGGTCAGCATCACCAGGTGGAGCCAGGAGAGGAGAGCACACCCTGCGAGCACACAGCCCACTGCTCCCAATACCATGCATCTTTGGTTTCCTTTCATGCCATGCTTCTTGAAAGTATAGACACCAGGATCATCCTTATCTGGTTACCTCTCGATTCCTCCGCCATGTGCTCAGCCGCAGAACATCCCCTTGCTAACGCCTCCTAAGAGCTCCGTGGGCCAAACCATAGTACCCAGTGCTGTACTGGCCACGGACACATTCCGTTTTCAAAACCATTTCCCCTGGTCAGAGTCTGTGACAGCAGCCCACCCAGGCTTTCCCTCTACCTCTCAGTCCATTACTTCTAAGTCTCCTTGTCTGTCCATTTACTTTGATCCCCTCCTAAATCTTGGGCTTTGTTTTCCTCTGGTTTCCAACCTCTGCCCTGTGCTCTTCCACTCCATACATGATCCTTGGGTGACCACGTCACCCCCCAGAGCTTTTACCCATCTGACTTGTTTTGCATCAGTATCCCCTTTTATGCTGTTTCCTTTTCCTATCACTACATCTACCTAGGACATCTCAGCTGGGCCCCAGATTCCCCAGAGTCTGAGACATATGGGGCATCTGCACTCTGATGTCGCATAAACTCTCCAGGCCTGCTAGTAGCCCCAGGACAACTTTTCCTGTCTCATGGATGGGCACCGCCATCCACCCAGTTCCTTAAACCACAGTCCCGGGCATGCTGCTGGGTGTGATCTTCGCTGCGCCATGACTCCCCTGGAGCTGCTCTGCCAAAGGCTGTCCCGAGATCTTCCTGTTGCCACAGGTGGGGATCCGTTCCTCTCAGAGGCCCTGTTCCTGCAGACACGCTCTGAAGGTGTCCGGAGCACGGGCCATCACCCTCTTTTGGATCTCCGAGAGAACCCGGGCACTGTAATGCACCTGAGAGGTTGAAAGCCCTGTCTTTAACAAGATGAGGAGTCAGGACACAGCAGAGCAAGCCCATCACTGGGGAATGTGCCAAAGAATATCTGGAAGAGATCCCTAAAGAACCTTTAGGGAGGTGGGTCTTCATGGGTGTGCACCAAACAAGTGATTGCTTAACTGTATTTTTCCCAATGAGCATCCTCTTCCGATTTGGTCTTCATCTGAGCGCGGGAGTTAGTTTGCTAACACAGGAAACAGTTTAAAAGGGCAACTGAGCACAGGCAGCAGATATGCTGACAGTCGATCCTGCTGCATCAGCATCCACAGCTACAATTCTCAGCCATCTTTAATCTTTGACGCACTATTCTGATCTGTCGAATGAAGTTATCTCCACAGTGTTTTAGAAATGTATTCAACTAACTAGGTAAAAGATACTGAGTTTCACTAACAACAGCAGGGTTTTCACTGTAAAACTTTGGATTCAGGAACATGCAGCAGAGCAAGCACAAGGTCAGTTTTCAAACTAGTATTAATTCGGGCAAGTCGTCCCTTTCCTCAGCCTAAGATAGCTGTCAAGCATAGCGGGTCATGATGAAAACCTGCTTTCGCTGTAGAGAGGAGTCACAAATTTTCGATCTTCGATTTCCTCCTGTAAGAATGGGTTCTGTTTCCACAGCTGCAAGCTCGGCTTTCAGAAGAGAACTTTTCAGATAATGCTCACGCCAGTGCCACATTCCAGACCTACTACTTCAGACTCTCTGGGCTGTCCTGCCAGCATCGGCTCTCCTAAAGCCTCTCCATGGGGATTTGATGCACAGTTTAGGTTGAGAAGCAAAAATCGGATGATGCTTCAACCGTCCTGGTTTTAAATAGAATCCTGAACTGAAGAGCCATGTTTGCTACTAAAGATGTTACAAAAATTTTTTTTAAATTATGTGTCTTCCCTTCTAAGCAGTATTTTGCCATATTTATTCACAGCCGTATTTAGAACAATTTCAATAACTCAGTGGTGTGTTAGGCCCCCAAGTCCCCTTCCTTACCAGACACTCAGGCAGATGGAGGGGAGGGAACGTACCTCAGTCCTGGTGGCAGAAAGAGGATGGATGGAGTTCTGTTGTCTTGGTTACTGCTCTGCTGAGTATCCCTCCTGGGTTGCTGAGCTCAGGCAGGGGGCCTCACACCAGGTTAACAGGTATTCCTGTGACCTGAGGTTGGAGCTAAGGGCTGAGATCCGTTACTGAATCTGGGAAACGGAAGCTGGGTCCATGTGATTTGAGAAGAATAGGAAAACAACTAAGTAGAATTTCAGATGCAGGGTGGCTTCTGGGAGCCTGTCCAGAGCCACTGACTTGTGGTCACCTACTGGGCGCCTGTGCATAAACACAGAGACACACTAGATGTGTGTGCTCACTGGGGATTCTGTCCTGACGTGCACAGCGACTGTCATGGAGGGAGCATCTAGCACATGTGGAGGAGGCCGGACCCAGGACGTGGAAGGAGCAGGGGCGCTCCCCACTGTTACAGAAGCAATGGCACATCTTTTCCCACGTCTCACTTGCACATCTGCATTACCTTCCTAAACTGCTTTAGTGAGGTGTAATCACATACCACAAATCACACCCATCACTTCCAGGTAGTGACTTTTAGCAAATTCACACAGTGGTGCAACCACCACCACAGTGCAGTTGTGGAACCCTGCCAGCACCACGAAAAGGGTCCATGTACCCATCCGCAGTTGATCCCCAAGAGGACCTGCACGCCCCAGGCACCCTCTCATCTAATTTCTGTCTCTGTAGATTTGCCCTTTGCGGGTATTTCATATCAACAGACTCCTGCAGGAAGTGGCCTTTTGTGTCTGGGTTCTTTCACTTAGCACAGTGCTCTGGAGGTTCACCCGATGTGGCAGCAGGAAGCAGAAGTTCGTCACTTTTCATCCATCTATGCTATTCCACTGAATGGCTACAGAATACTCTGTTTACCCCTCTCCAGCTGACAGACTTTTAGGCTGCTCCACTATTTGGAGATTACAGACAGTGCTGCTGTGAAAGACATCTAAGGACAAGTGTTTGTGTGCACATGGGTTTCATTTCTCATTTCGCCATGATTTCATTTCTTCTCTTGCATGGTGCACAGGCTAGACCCTTCAGTCAGTGTGGAACAGAGGTGGTTGAAGCAGACCTCCTATCCTTGGTCTGGATCTCAAGAGGCAAGCATGCACTCAGACTCTACTAGATGTGATGTGACGAGAGCTGGATGTTTCTCGGGGATGTTCTTCAGCACCACGATGACGATCCCTTCTATCCCGAGATGGTTGACCGTGTTTTATTGATTTAGTTATTTACTTATTTGTCATGAACGGGTCTTGAAGGGTGTCAAAATGCTTTTTTCTTTGTCTGTCAAGATGACAGGTGGTTTCCGTCCTTCATTATATCAATACACAGTTTCCCATAACTGAAGGTGAGTGTTGGTCCAATACTGCAATCCTGGGAAAGATCTCACACAGCCCTTTGCAAAATGTTTCTCGATTTGGTTTGCAGATACGGTGTTGAGGGTGTATGCATCACTATTCATGACAGTTATGGGTCTGTAGCTTTCTGGAGATGGCAAGTCTGGCTTTGGTACTGGGGTAATACTGGGCTTATAGGATGAATTAGGAAACGTTCCCTCCTCCGTTCTGTCTATTCAGGAAGAATCTGTGAAGGGTGGGTGCTATTTCTTCTTTAAACATTTTGACAGCATTTCACTGAAGAAACCAGGAGGCCCAGGACTTCCCTTTGTGGGAAGGTCTTTAAATGAATGGTTCAGTATCGTTGCTTGCTACAGGTACATTCAGATTTGTTATTTGGCCACTGCATTTAAGCCAACTCCCATCCAGGATTCTCTGGCCTGTTGGTTCCTAAGGCTCGGTCTCCGGCCTAGAATTTGACGTGCTGCACATCTCTGCCCATCACCGGATTCTGGCTCCTACTCTGTAAACTGGGGAGAGTATGCTGCTCAGAAGGGACCCCCAGATCACCAACACCCAATGGGCAGGTTGGGGATACAGACTTTGAGGTGGGAGGGGGTGGCCACAGCTGATATCCTCATTTGCAACAGCCTATCCATCCTCCGGGCGCCCTCATGCAGGCTGTGGGTAATTCTGCAGTTGGGACTGGCACAGCAAGGACCCAGAGTACCCTGTCCCCTCCCCCACCACGTCCACTTCATCTACCCTGATCCTTGTCATTCTTCTCGTCTCCTAGCAATGCAGCCTCACAGGGGATCAGTGACGCACTCGCCACCACATCTAAGGGTGTCAGATCTCCTCTCTGCTTAATGACTCAACCTCGAGGGCAGGGACTGGCCATGCAATTCCTCCTCACTTCCCCGTCTCAACAGCCAGCCTGGCACGGCATGGAGGGGATGTAACATAACAGTGAAAACCTTCATGATTGCCTAAATGAGGGACTGTGGATGGCAGGATCGACCTGGGTTGGTTGCTGGAGTGAGCCCATCGCATCCCACCCTGGGGATCTTGCGCCAGGCGGGGATGACCATCCCTGCCCCAGTGCACTGTGGCTAGCATCAGTGATGTACCTTATCCAGACTTGGTGTGCCACCAGCTGTGGATGGACACTGAAGTCACCGGGTCTTCCTACGTCACCCCAGCCTTTATGGAGGGTACAGTTGGGGATGCTCTGTCAGAAATAATCCTGCGCTCATATGGCCTGGCCTATTAGTCTATGACAAAGGAGCCAAGAACATCCATCACGGAAAACGCTGTCTCTTCAATCAATTGTTATGGAAACCTGGACCCACTTTTTTTCACACAGCATTCAAAAATAAACCACAACAACAGAGATAAGAGAAATTGTTAGAACTTAAACCATAAGCTCCTACAAGAAGACATAGGCAGTATGCTCGTTGACATAGGTCTTAGCAATAGTTTTTTGATATGTCTCCTCAGGCAAGAGCAACGAAAGCAAAAATAAACAAATGGGAGTTCATCAAACGAAAAAACCTTTTACACATCAAGGGAAACCATCAACAAAAGAAAAAGGCAACCTGCCTGAGTGGGAGAAGTGATATATGAGCAAGTGATACACATCAGAAAAGAGGTAGATGTCCAAAATAGCTAAAGGACTCATAGAATGTATTGGAGAAACACCCAAAACCCGATTTTAAAATGGGGCAAAGCACTGAATAGACATTTCTGCAAAGACGAGATACAGATGGCTATAGACATATGAAAAGATGCTCAACGTCTCCTCATCAGGGATTAGAAAATCAAGACCACAGTGAAGTACTTCCTCATACCTGTCAAGTAGCTGTTATCAAAAAGACAAGTAAGAAAATGTTGGGGAGGATGTAGAGAAAAGGAGACCCTCGTGCGGTGTTGGTGGAAATGTATATCGGTGCAGCCACTATGGAGACAATGAGGCTTTCCTCAAAAACTGAAAACAAGAACTACCATATGGTCTAGCAGTTCCCACTTCGCAGTATTTTTCTCAAGAATAGAAGAAACACTAGTCACAAAAGATATATGTGCTCCTCTGTTCACTGAAGCATCATTTATACCCAAGGGGAGCCAAGATATGGAAGGAACCTAAGTGCCCATCGATAGATGAGTCAAAAAGGAAGAAATGGTGTGTACACACACACACACACACACACACACACACACACACACACAGTGGACTATTACTCAGCAATACAAAAAAGAATGAAATCTTGTCGTTGTTGACAACATGGATGGACCCTAGAGGTGTTATGCCAAGTAAAACTAGGCACACAGAGAAAGACAAATACACACCATTTTATTTACATGTGAACCGCAGAAATAAAATGAGAGAACACGGGACAAGACAGAAATAGACTCAGAGACACAGAGAACAAACTGTGTTACCAGAGGAGGAGGACTAGGGAGATGTGTAGAACAGGGAAGGATTAGGAGAGACAAACTTCCAGTTATAAAATAAGTCATGGGAACGGAATGTACATACAGGGAATATAGTCAATAACCTTGGAAGAAATCTCTGTGGTGACACATGGTAACCACACTTATCATAGCAATTCATTTCACAATGTTTAAAAATATGGAATCACTCTGTCGTGCACTTGAAACAAATATAATATCATATGTC
>NW_017198745.1:0-7576 GCF_001704415.2 Capra hircus | reverse complement strand
CCTATATGCTGTATGTAATTTCCACTGATATTTAGAGCTTCACATACCTGTTAATTAACGTGGCTACAAAGACAGGGCCATTGTCGGATTCTATACTGGTTGGAAACCCAAGTCTGGGAATTATTTCTCAAATCAGCGAGCTACTTCATTTTCTTTCAGATCAGGTAGGGAAGGCCTCTGCCCAACCGGAGAAGGTACCTACTATTCTAGTAAGTCATGATAACAGGTGACTGCCTTTGCTTCCCCGAAGGACACTCGCTTTCCTGCATCCTGAGAACTCCACGTCTCAGCCAGTTGGAAAAGCGCTTCTTGGAGGTCATTATTCAGGGGCAATTTCCCCTGGAGCCCGGGGCCATAGGGAGCGGCTCCACACTCCCAGGGAAAGGCAGAGCCACAGCCACACATCTGTCCCATCCCCTTTGCTCTGTAGGAGAGCTCTAGTGAGCCTAGGTCTGTCAGGAAAATTCTTGGCTCCTATGGGGACACATTCTATGTGTGAAACTGCATCCAGGACCTAGGGGCCACAGGGCGCCTGTTTCTCTCGGGGGCGGAGGGGTGGGGGCCTGAAGCAGTGCGGCCCAGCAACAGCTTCCACATCCATCCAATTGCTCTTTTCTTACCTCTGATAGAACTAGCTTTGTTCCAGCCTTTGGCAATTTGGAGGCAAGCGGGCCCCACTTCCTCCCCAAGGAGGCATGGGACCTACTTTGAGTGGAAAGGCCCCTCACGGAGCTGAACCCAGGAAGGCACCCAGTCATGTCTGACACATTCCTGCATCCTGCTTCTTCATGAGCAATACCGCTATAAGCTAGGAATGTCTTTCCAAGGCTCAGAAAGGACAGGGGAGATGCATGGTGCTGCCTCTGGAATTTCGGTCCTCTGAGCAGACCTGGAGGTCTCCCCTTGAAGGAGCTAACCAGTTTCTTCCAAATACAGGCTTGCAAACACACACTGGGTGGCTGCCTCTTCTTCCCTGAAGGACGATCACTTTCCCCGCATCCTGTGAACTCTGCATCCCAGCCTGCTGGAAAAGCGCTTCTTGGAGGTCATTTTTCAGGGACAATTTTCCCTGGAGCCGGGCCGTAGGGAGGGCCCATGCTCGCTGGGAAAGGCAGAGTCACATCCACAGTCTGTTCTACCCCTTTTGCCCTGTAGGAGAGCTCTAGTGAGCCTAGGTCTGTCAGGAAAATTCTTGGCTCCTATGGGGACACACCCTGTGTGTTAACCTGCATATCGGACCTAGGGGCCACAGGGCGCCTGTTCCTCTCGGGGGGGACCCTGAAGTGGTGCGGCCAGCAACAGCCTGAACATCCATCCGATTGCTCTTTTCTTCCTTCTGATAGAGCTAGCTTTGCTTCTCGCTTTGGCATTTCGGAAGCCAGGGGGAGCCCACCGCTGTTGTCCTGGGTCTATTGGAGGTACCGGGTCTATTGGACCCCAGCATGGCACCGACCCCCTCAGACACACTCCCGCAGCCTCCTTCCCCATGGGCAGGACTGTTCTGACCTAGGAATGTGTTCCCAAGGCTCAGAAAATGCAGGGAGACACACGGCCCTGACTCTGGAACTGAGGCCGTTGGAGCAGGCCTGGAGGTCTGACGTCTGAGACGCCAAACACTTGCTGCAAGATACAGGTGTGAAAAACACACTCTCTGGGGCTGCCTTTCCTTCCTCCAAGGAAGAGAGCTTTTCCAGTCTCCTCCGTGCTGAGTCATACAAGGCTGCAAAGGTCTGGCTTAGAGGGCATTTCTCAGCGGCAATGGCCCCTGAGGCCCTGCACCCAGGGAGGGATCCTACCCTCCCAGGGGAAGTCAAAGCAACCTCCAAACAGCTGTTCTCTCATGTTTCCTCTGCAGGAGGGAGCTAGTGAGCCCAGGTCTGTCTGGAACGTTCTTGGATCCTGCGGGGAAATCATCCTGGAGCCCACCTGGATACCAGTCGTAGGGGCTAAAATTCGCATTTTCCTTCCTTGGAGCCCTAACGCAGTACAGCCTAGCAACTGCTTGAAAATCCATCCTGTTGCTGTTTTCTTCCCTCTGACAGAGCGAGCTTTGCTCCCCATTTTGGGATTTCAGAAGCAAGGTGGTGGCCTGCAACTCCTTGCCTGGGGTCCATTGGAGGTGCAAGGTGCCCTCGACCAGGTGACCCCAGCATGACACCTGGCCCCCTCAGACACACTCCCGCAGCCTGCTTCCCCATGGGCAGGACTGCTCTCACCTAGGAATGTGTTTGCAAGGCCAGGAAACTGCAGGGAGACACAAGGCCCTGATTCTGGAATTGAGTCTGTTGGAACAGGCCTGCAGGTCTTCTGTCTAACAAGCCAAACACTTGCTGCAAGATACAGGCCTGAAAACACACTCTTGGGCTGCCTTTCCTTCCTCCAAGGAAGAGAGTTTTCTCAGCCTCCTGTGGGCTGAGAGTCACACAGGGCTGAAAAGCACTTGCTGGGAGATTTCTTTTTCATTGGCCATGGCCCCTGAGGCCCTGTGCTCAGGGAGGGCTCCCTCCCTCCCAGGGAAAGTCAAAGGAAGCTCCAAACGGCTGTTCAATCATGTTTCTGAGAGAGTCATTGCCAAGGCAGGTTTCTAAGAAGTTCAAGGGTCCCCAAGGAGAGAGGGGTCTAGAATTCTCAAGGAGGAAGAAAGGACAAACTGTTTTTCCCTCTACTTTCCTTAGGATTATATAACAATCATGCATCCTTCTTGAGGACGGTCTCTGGAAAAAACCTTCTGGCTAATCCTGTTATCTTAAAATGTCAATTATGGGAGTAGGTCTAGTGAGTCTTTACAACCTCCAGACATTCTTTTGTTCGTTGTCATAACTTATTGGAGAGTATATAACTCCATTACTAACACTAGCAAGGGGGTACGCTTTCTGCCCCTTGTGATGTCTCTGTCAGAAGCTTTCTCTATCTCCTTTATCCTTTAATAAAACTCTATTGCACAAAAGCTCTGAGCAATCAAGCCTCGTCTTGGGCCCTGGATTGAATTCTTCTCCTCCATAAGCCAAGAATCCCAGCATCTTTTCGTGGTTCAGCAACAATATTTCATTTCCTCTGCAGGAGAGAGCTAGTGAGCTTAGGTCTGTCTGGAACATTCTTGGATCCTGTGGGGAAAATATCCTGTGCACACATCTGGATACTGGGCCTAGAGGCCAAAATTTGCATTTCTTTCCCGGGGAGCCCTAACGTGGTGTGACTTAGCAACTGCTTGAAAATCCATCCCATTGCTGTTTTCCTCCTTCTGACAGAGCTAGCTTTGTTTCCCTGCTTTGGGATGTCTCAACCGAAGGGCCGGTCCATAGCTACTCGCCTGGGGCCCATTGGATGTGCAAAGGTGCCCTCGACTAGGTGACCCTAGCATGGCACTCAGCCCGCTCAGACACACTCCGAGGCTTCTTTCTCATGGGAAGCACTGCTCCAACCTAGGAATGTGTCTGCAATGCTTGGAAAGTGCAGTGAGACACACAGCCCTGACTCTGCAATTGAGGCCCTCAGAGCAAGCCTGCAGCTCTGATGTCTGAGAAGCAAAACACTTGCTGCAAAGAGAGGCCTGAAAACACACTCTCTGTGGATGACTTTCCTTCCTCTAAGGAAGATAGTTTTCCCAGTCTCCTGCTTCCTGAATGTCACACAGCTGGAATGCGCTTGCTTGGAGGTCGTGATTCAGTGGCAATGACCCCTGAGGCCCTTTGCCCAGGGAGGGCTCCCACACTCACAGGCAAATCAAAGCAACTTCCAAGTGAGTCAGCTCTTCACATCAAGTGGCCAAAGTATTGGAGTTTCAGGTTCAGTATTAGTCCTTCCAATGTATATTCAGACCTGATTTCCTTTAGGATGGAGAGTGGTTGTGTCTCCTTGTAGTCTAAGCGACCTACAAGCATCTTCTCCAACACCACAGTTCAAAAGCATCCAATTTTCAGCTGTCACTTTCTTTATAGTACATCTTTCATATCCATCCATGACATATGGAAAAACCATAGCCTTGACTGGATGGATCTTTGTTGGCAAAGCAACGTCTCGGTTTTTAATATGCTGTCTAGTTTGGTCATCACTTTTCTTCCAAGTCATAAATATGTTTTAAGTTCATGGAGGCAGCCATCACCTGCAGTGATTTCCAAGCCCCCAAAAAATAGTCTGCTGCTGTTTCCAATGTTTTCCCATCTATTTGCCATGAAGTGATGAGACTGGATGCAATGATTTTAGTTTTCTGAATGCTGAGCTTTAAGCTAACTTTTTCACTCTCCTCTTTCACTTTCATCAGGAGACTCTTTAGTTCTTCTTCACTTTCTGCCATAAGGGTGGTGTCATCTGCATATCTGAGATTCTTGATATTTCTCCCAGCAATCTGGATTCCAGCGTGTGCTTCCTCCAGCCCAGTGTTTCTCATGATGTACTCTGCATATAAGTTAAATAAGCAGGCTGACAAATACAGCCTTGACATATTCCTTTTCCTATTTAGAACCAGTCTGTTGTTCCATGTCCAGTTCGAACTGTTTCTTCCTGACCTGCATACAGGTTTCTCAAGAGACAGGTCAGGTGGTCTGGTATTCCCATCTCTTTCAGAATTTTTCCCAGTTTATTGTGATCCACACAGTCAAAGGCTTTGGCATAGTCAATAAAGCAGAAATAGATGTCTTTTTTTCTGGAACTCTCTTGCTTTTTCAATGATCCAGTGGATGTTGGCAGTTTGATCTCTGGTTTCTCTGCATTTTTTTAAATCCCTCTTGAACATTTGGAAGTTCACAGTTCATGTGAACTTGGAGAATTTTGAGCATTACTTTACTAGTGTGTGAGATGAGTGCAATTGTGCAGCAGCTTGAATATTTTTTGTCATTGCCTTTCTTTGGATTGGAATGAAAACTGACCTAATGACTAGATGTTTTCAATTGCATATGCTGAAAGAACTGGCTGTGCAGTTTTGAAGAAAAAAAAATCATTTTAACCCATTTTCTCTGAAGTGCAAGGCATATCATGGCCATCCCTGATCATAAAGTCACCTTTTCTTTATGTAGTCATAGTTTCATGCCTAAATTATAGGCCAACTCGTGCTCAAATGGACTCTGATGTCAGGGGCAGATCAACTAATAAAAAGCTTGGATTGTCCCTCTGGAGGAAAGTGAGATCTTGGTCCCACGAGAAGAATCTGAAGGGTTAAGGGAACTTGCAAGAGTGGGGAAAGCTTAGTCCATCCTACATGTACCAAAATCTTAAATAAGGCTTATTTACTTTACCGAAGTAAAAAAACAGATGATGAAAACAATTATAAATCAATGAAAGGTAAAGAAATTCATAGTCTGTTATCAAAAATTGCATTCTAAGAAAACTTTTGTTCTCTTAACCTAGAGAGGAGACTAAATTCCATCTGGTACCAGCTTACCAGAAGACAAACAAACAAACAAACAAATTATCGGTAAGCTTAAAAAAAGTATATTCCATATATCTTGAAGTAGTAGCAGTATTTCTGCAAAGGCATCAGTGTGAAACCATAGAGGACATGGTTAAAACCTGATTAAATAGAAATTGACAATGTAATCTGGTCACTGCTGCGACTTGAAATGCTTTAATATGATAACTGGAATTATAACTGACAGCATTTGACCAGGACATATCAGATTTTCACGGGATGTCACATAATTTCTAGGATATCTATATTAGGAACTGAAGGAATCTTTGAACCTAGGAAAGAAAACAACAGTCTCAAAGGCCCTTGCTGAATCATCTATCAGCAAGGAATGTCTTTGCAAGGATCGCAAAGTGAAGGGAAAATACACCGACCTGCCTCTGCAACTTTGGTCCTCTGAGCAGATCTGGAGGTCTCCCTTTGTATAAGCTAACCTGTTCCTTCCAAATAGAGGTTTGCAACACAAAACAAGTGGCCGCCTATTCTTCCCCGAAGGAGGCTCTCTTTCCCCACATCCTGCGAACTCCCTTTCCCAGCCTCCTGGAAAAGCGCTTCTTGCAGTTCCTTTCAGAAAATCCTATGGACGGAGAAGCCTGGTAGGCTGCAGTCCGTGGGTCGCTGAGGGTCGGACACGACTGAGCGACTGCACTTTCATTTTCACTTTCATGCATTGGAGAAGGCAATGGCAACCCACTTACTGTTCTTGCCTGGAGAATCCCAGGACGGGGGAGCCTAGTGGGCTACCGTCTATGGCGTCGCACAGAGTCGAACACGACTGAAGCAACTTAGCAGCAGCAGCAGCAGCAGGTTCCTTTCTTAGGGCAGTTATCCCTGAGATTGGACCTGGAAAGCAGAGCCACCTCCACACACACGTCTTTTCTGTCCCCTTTCCTCTGGAGGAGAGCTCTAGTGAGCCTAGGTCTGTCAGAAAATTCTTGGCTTTGACGGGATCACACCCGGTGTGTGAACCTGCATACCCGACCTAGGGGGGGCCACAGGCACCTGTTTTGCTCGAGTGGGTCCTGGAGGGTGCAGCATAGCAAGAGCTTAAAAATCCATCCAATTTTCTTTTTTTTTTTTACCTCGGAGAGAACGAGTTTGCTCCACCTCCACCCTTTGCAGTGTGGAGGGAAGAGGGCACCACCCTCTCCCAAAGGGGACATAGGGCCTACCAGGAGAGAAAGGCCCCTTGAGGAGCCTGAGCCCAGGTAGGCAGCCAGTGATGTCAAGCACACTCCCGCTGCTTGCTTCTTCATGGCACTCCCACGATCTGCTAGGAATGTCTTTGCAAGGATCTCAAAGGGAAGGGGAGATACATGGCCCTGTCTCTGGAACTTCAGTCCTCTGAGCAGATCTGGAGGTCTTGAGTTGTATAAGCAAACCTGTTCCTTCCAAATAGAGGCTTGCAAACACACCCCGGTGGTTGCCTCTTCTTCCCGAAGAAGTCTTTCTTTCCCCACATGCTGCGAACTCCCTGTCCCAACCTCCAAGAATAGCGCTTCTTGCCATTCCTTTCTTAGAGGCAGTTATCCCTGAGCTGGGGGCCGTAGGGGAGTAGCCCCACACTCACAGGGGAAAGGCAAAGACTCCTCCATACATCTCCTCTATCCCCTTTGCTCTGGAGGAGAGCTCTAGTGAGCCTAGTCTTTCAGGAAAATTCTTGGCTTGGACAGGATCTCACCCTGTTTGTGAACCTGCATACCCAACCAGGGGCCACAGAGCACCTGTTTCAGTAAAGTGGGCCCTGAAAGGGTGCAGCTAGCAAGAGCTTGAAAATCCATTCAATTGCTGTTTTTGTACCTCTGACAGAGCGAGCTTGGCTCCACCCTTTGGCAGTGAGGAGAAAAGAGGCATGACACCCTCCCCAAGGGGACATGGGCCTACTTCGAGAGGAAAGGCCCCTTGTGGAGATGAGGCCAGGAAGGCACACAGTCGTGTCAAACACACTCCCACTGCTTGCTTCTTCAGGGGCACTCCCGCTATCAGCTAGGAATGTCTTTGCAATGATCACAAAGGGAAGGGGAGATACAGGGCCCTGCCTTCTGGACCTCCGGTGCTCTGAGCAAATCTCGAAGGTCTCCCGTTGTTGGTCAAGGTCAAGGTCAAGTTCAAGTTTTCAAGGTCAAGTTGAAGTTCAAAGGTCAAGTTCAAGCTTCAAGGTTCAAGTTCAAGTTC